>NW_020291384.1:19793-137061 GCF_003184745.1 Aspergillus uvarum CBS 121591 | reverse complement strand
GGGGGAGAGAGGAAAGAGAGTGACATACTTTCACTTTACGGGCGCGACAGGGAAGACATGAAGCGGTGGGACGAGGCTTGGATCGATGGGAGATTTGTTCAGGCATTGTGTCTGTATTTGAAAATGACTGGATGAAATCACCGTCTACTGTAGTGGTGAGTGGTGAAGACAAACTAGAGGAAGGGGAAAGAGAGGAGGTAAATTGACTTCAAAATGAGGAGACGGAGTGAAGAAGAGAGTTCAAGCTGGTTGTAGATCTTCTGGAGGGATTCTTATTCTGGCTGGGCTGGAGGCGGGGAAAGAGAGAGAGAGAGAGAAAGAGAAAGAGCTTCAGCTTCCATTAGCGCGATGACTAACGGGGCTAGACTCCCTTCCTTTACTCTCTCTTACACGCTCCCCTATCCTCTCATCAGCTTCATACTCTGCTTTTCTGATTTTTTGGTTCCCTCCTTGGCAAAACTCTCGAGGTACACACACGTTCTCTGGCGGTCTCAAATCTTCTTAATCTTTTTATACTCCGGTCTTGGCCCAGGGCTGAATGAAGCAAGCTGCATTCCCTCTTTCTGGGGAAGATCTCCCCGACATCCAGCGGTCTCGGGTAGATCTACCAGGGGTCCGGAGATTACTCCATTCCCCATGTACTCCGTACTGTACAGGACTTCCTAACAGTCTATGTGAGCTTCACACTTCCTTTATTGTTCCCTTGCTCAAATTTAAGCTCACATCATGCGAGTGCTACCTCTCCTGTCCCCTGCACCATGGCATTCCCCTCACTATCCCACTATCCCTTGAAACAAGAGAGCATTCCTCCCTGTTGTCAACCTTGCGTCCAAGCCAGGCACCTCCTTGATTGACAGTCCCCATTTATATTCCCATGTACTCCAACTTCCGCCCAGAACGTGTTGTCTCTTCTACATGCAGCACATGCAGTGAAGCCGCACGCACGCACACTCGCCCACCATGAAGAAGTCCCGGACCTCCCGAAAACAAGCGCCTGTCTTGCGGCGTCGCAGTACTCGCAAGAAGACTCCATATCCACCGCAATCACCGCCACCAACACAGAGGCCTCGCGTATTATTCCTTGCCAACAGTGAACATGGTCAGACGAACCTGATTCTCGCATTATCCCATGAATTGCTGGTGCGAGGTGATACCGACGTGCACATCGCCTCGTTTCCGACCTTAAAACCACGCATCGAGAAGCTGCTTGTAGATAACAACCTCGACAGCGATGGGGTTCGATCACGCATTCATTTTCACTCTATCAACGGCCCTTCGAACAGTGAGGCCTTTGCACGCACAGGAAAGCGTACGATCTGCCACCCTCCCGGTTATAAAGGCGCATTGAAGGGGTTCAAATCCCTTTTCGAGGAAATCTGGGCCTGGAATGAGGAAGAGTATCTTCAGGTGTATGACAGCTGTCTTGCGATAGTCCAGGCTATCGAACCGAGCGTTGTCCTCGTCGACTGCTTTTTCCCCCAAGGACGAGACGCGGCGTATAATGCGGGTCACCAGGCTATCGTTCTTTATACGACCTCCTTGTCACATGTGGTGTATGGGCTCCAGCCTTTTGCTGGATGGGCGTGGAAATTTCCCTTGTAATTTACTATGCTACCCCCAAGGAACCAATGCAGGTGGCTGACGGTGCACTAGGCCAGGGACCGACTTTCCTTATCCACTTCCGTGGAGCCTTGTGCCTTCCAACACCAGGGCCGCCATGGATGTTGCCAAGCTCTACCGCCGTAGCGGCCGTCAACGACAGATTCGTGAGTGGCGGAAGCGACATGGTATCCAGGGCCGATTCCCTTTTGCGGATTCGTGGCGACCCGATCGATTCCATCTGGCTCCGGGTCTGAAAGAGCTGGATTGGCCGATGGAGGTCCCCGAGAATGTCCTCCCCTGTGGCCCCATTCTATTGCCCGTGGCGCCTGTCAAGACGCAGGATCCAGAGCTGCATCGGTGGCTCCACCAGGCACCCACAATCTTGATCAACCTGGGGACCTTGTATGCGCCGGATCCAGTGATGGCTAGAAATATTGCTTCAGGGGTGAGGAGTTTTCTGGGCTCACGGACGGATAAGTTCCAGGTGTTGTGGAAGCTTCCAAAGCATGCGCACGATTGCGCGCATGTTTTTGAAGAGGCGGAGGAAATTCTGGCTGCTGAGATCCAAGACGACCGGGTGCGTATTCAGTCATGGTTTCAGGTGGAGCCATTGGCAATGTTGCAGACAGGGCAGATTGTCTGCTCCGTACATCATGGTGGTGCGAACTCATGGTACGAGGCTATTCAGTAAGTTTCACTCTTCCATTCAGCAGAGTAGAGATAGTAATACGTTTCAGGTCTGGCATACCTCACGTCGTCCTTCCAGGTTGGCAAGACTGCTATGAAAATGCTGTGCGTACAGAGTGGCTCAAAATCGGCGTGTACGCGAACAAAACAGCTGCCCCAGCAGTGGATGCAGATGAGTTCGGCCGGGCTCTGATCAGGGTCGTTGGCAATGTCACAATGCAGGCCAAGGCAAAGGAATTATCTGCACTTTGCTGCAAAAGAGAAGGTCGAGTGGTAGGTGCCGAGAAGATCGCTGAGTTGGCATACCACCCGGAGAGAATGGCTTTGCCGATCCCAGAAGTCAATCAACATCCGAAAGACAAGCTACGCACGATCAGGAATAAGTTCGGAGGTGTTCTAGAGACCGTTACTCGTCCCCATTTGGACAAATATGCAACCTCAAAGTGAGTCTTCTCTCCTGCATCTGTTCCGAATGCATATCAATTGTTCACGACTCCTAACCACAAGAACCAGAGTTTATACTTCTGCCAGCACACTCTTCGTCGCCCTTACGACGAATACATCCCTCCTCCTTCCTATCCTCGGCTACGCTCTTCTAATCCTCGTCCTTCTCCCATCTCTTCCCATCCCGCTTCTCATTCGCATCTTGTATCCAGTCTACGTACTCCTGATAACCTACCTCCCTCCCACCTCTCTCCCCTCTTTTCCTTCCCCGTCCTCCGCCGTTCGGAACTCTCCTCTTTGGTCCCTCTACACCGAATATTTCCCTCTCAAGCTTTATCGCAGCATTCCCTTGGCCCCGTATCAAAAGTACATATTCGGATACCACCCCCACGGCATTTCCATCCGCGGTGCCATCGGTGCTCTCGCCACAAAAGGTGCCGGCTTCGACACGCTGTTTCCCGGTCTCAATCACACTCTCTTGGTGTCGGACAAGGTCCTTCGTGCCCCGCTACTGCGCGAGTACGCCCTCTCTTTGGGTATCGGCAGCGTCAGTCGCGCGTCATGCATTAAGTTACTCTCATCCGGCGGCCACGATGGCAACGGACTGGGGCAGGCGATCACCATCTGCGTGGGTGGCGATCGCGAGGCGCGCATCGCCCGTCCTGGCCGCATGGATTTGGTGCTGGGGGTGCGCAGGGGGTTCATTCGCGTTGCGATCGAGATGGGGGCGAGCCTAGTGCCGGTGATGGCGTTTGGAGAGAACGAGGTTTTTGACGTGGCGTATCCCGAGGATGGTGATGCGAACAGGAGTGAGGCAGCGTCGAGCCAACGGGAGGGTGAAGGCGAGAAGCAGCAGGACGGCGGCCGTGGAGGCCTATTTGCGGCAGGTGCGAGAGCCTGGAAGGTTATCACCGGCAAGTCGACACGTGTGATCAGCGGACGATGGGGGGTGACGGTCCCGTTTCGCAAGCCGATTCATGTGGTCGTCGGGAAACCGATCCCGGTCAAGGAGCAGCGATATGTGCAGGACGAGGCTTACGTGGAGGAAGTGCATCGGATGTATGTGAAAGAGTTGCGGCGGTTGTGGGAGGAGTGGAGGGATGTCTTCGGGGTGAAGAAAGAGGTGCGGTTTGAGATCGTGCAGTGATTTTGTTAGTGGTGTGTTGGGCGTCCTTCTCCTTGAGGTATCATTCAGTAGGGTTCGGAAATGGATGACGAAAAGTTACATAGCTATGGTGTGCTTGATATTGTTTAATATTACAGTGTTTCCTTGACTTGCGCTTCTGTACGCAGCGCTTGTGCATGCAACAATGAACAGAGTAGGTATACGAGACTCGATTTGTCTAAAGGGTGAATTACGAGCTAAGGAAATATGTCTTCAAGCATGATAGTCGTTCATAAACCTAACTTTTGACAGGACGACGAAAAAAGAAAAAACACAGCGAACCAAATTCATGACTAGGATATCTGATGAGGTGGAAAGGACCCCAAAATCTACTCCTCATCCTCCTCGGCGGCCTCCTGCTCCTCGGCAGCGACCTCCTCGTCCTCCTCGAAGGTGGTGGGGGGCACGCTGTAGAGACGGAGGACGGGGCGGTTGGGGTCCTTGATGAGAACGTACTTCTTGACCTTGTCCTCGTCCTCGTCAGCGTCGAGGGCGCGGATGCGGTCGACAATGGTGCGGACGATGCCCCAGCCGTTGCCGAGGTTGAGGTTCATCTGGGTGGCGAGGTCGCGGGGCTTGTAGCCGACGACGCCGAGGACGACATGGGCGGCGGCGGAGCGGGGGTTGGCGCGGGAGACGAAGCCGAGCTTCATGGCGTCGGCCTTGGCGAGGATGGCCTGGGTGGTCCAGCGGGCGAGCTTGGAGGAGTTGTTCTTCATCTCGGTGGCGACGACGGCACCGCGCTGGGACCAGAGCTTGGAGCGCCAGTCGAGGGCGCCGCCGGAGCCCTGGGCCTTGCTGTCGAACTCGTTGAGGGCCTTGACGACCAGCTGCTGGTCCTCGCCGCCAGTGGGGTTCTTCATAATGGCGTCGATCTCCGTGCGCACGATCATGTGCACGGGCTCCTGGCCCTCGTCGCGCTCCAGCGACAGGTCGAAGCGCCGGTACTTGTAGCCCTTGGAGGCCAGGGGCTCGGTCTCCTCGGCCGCGTTGTAGAAGGGGTTGGGGTGCGCCAGCTCGACCTTGCTCTCGTCGGATTCAACCACCGTCTGCAGGGCGAAGTTGTGGTTGATGAAAGTGGCCTCGAGGGCGAGGGCGCTGGGCGTGTTGATCGCGGCGCCCTCCTGCTTGCTGGCGGCGGCGGCGGTGGCGGCGGAGGAGTCGGCCAGCTCGAGCGGCGCGTCGGCCGCGTTCTCGTTGACCGTCACCAGGTCCAGGGAGGCGCCGTCGCGCTTGTCGAAGTAGATCTTGCCGCCCTGGTGGACGATGACCAGATCCCACGAGTAGACGCTGCGGGGCGCGCACATCAGCGTCGACAGGATGTCGGCCGACGCGAACACGGTCGCCTCGTTCTTCTCGGCCAGCTCCTGGATGACCGGGTCCTGCGAGGTCGTGACGTTGTACGCGGCGCGGTCGAGCGCCTGCAGGCGGCGCTCGGCGTTCTTGACGGGCGCCTTGTCGTACGACCGGTCGTAGTAGTACATGAATCCGTACGAGTCGACCTCCTCGCCCTCGGGCGCCTCCATGTTCAGCTTCGACAGACGGCTGAAGTCCACCTCCTCCAGCATCGTCCAGTCGGGCCGCACGGCCACCGACGCCTCGCGCGTGCGCTGCGGCTTGTCGTAGTCCTTCCATCCGAAGCGACGGCCCCGGTTGCCCCGCCCGCCGCTGCGGTTGTCGTAGTACCGGTCCCCGCCGGCGCCGCCCCGGCCACCGGCACCACCGCCCACGCGCTGGAAGCCCGCACGTCCGCCACGCTGGGCACCGCCGCGCTGGGCCCGGCCGCGGAACACCGTGCCGCCGCCGCGGCCGAAGGTGCGCTTCGTCGAGCTGCGGGTGTTGTCGACCACGGAGAAGGAGGATTCGTCTTCGGCGACGGCCACGGAGAACAGGCTGGAGGATCCAGCGCCGTAGACTTGCTGGTCTGGAGGTTTGAACGGGGGTGTTAGTTTGTGGTCTACACGATCCTTCTCCTTTTTCTTTGTCCTTGCAGAGAGGGAAGATACGGAAAGGAGGAAGCGTGCAACGTACCTCTGAAGTTACGGTTATAAGCCTGACGACCGCCCCGGTTGGGGTCCTTAGACTCAGCCGTCCAGTCGGCCATGCGGCCTAGCTTGTCACCCTTGGAGAAAGGAGCATAGGGGACGCCGTCGAGCATGTTGTCGGCGGCGGAGGCGGGGCCCCAGGTGTCGTCGGCCGGCAGGGCGGCGACGATGTCGGCGATAGAGATGGGAGCCATGATTATGCGTAGAGCTCTGTGTGGGGGGGGGGGAGAAAATATCAAAGGGGAGATGACAGAAATAGACGACCCAGCGAGATAGGAGAGGTGGTGGTCTGGGGGAGGGGCTGGTCGGTCAACGGATATTGAAACGAGATCGACTTTGCCAATTCGAGGGAATTTTTGTGTCGCGAGTTTGTGGCGGGTGGAGGCTTGGCATGTGGCTGGTGTAGAGGCACCGCCACGGCGGATTTGTGTACATTGGGTGTCTCGTGCTGAGTCACTAGTGTGCATAGCTTATCGGGCTGCTATCAGCTTGGCGGGCTTGATGCTAATGCTTCCATGTTGGCCCTCAAATGTAGACTATACTGCTATTTGTCATGGCCTCGCTTATCTGACTGAATATGTGTAATTGTTGCCCCAAGCATTTGAAATGGGTTCCAAGCTGATAACTATGCAGATCATTCTTCTGGGATCATTGCGGAGTCGAAGTGTGTCCGCCAAACCCAGCGGAGACTACTTGGGGATGGTGCGTGATGAGTTCGAGATGCTCAAGGATCGACTATTAGGATTATTGGATCGGCACGGTAGTTCTCTATTTACCTCAGTATTTCTGAGACAAGCGAGGCTGCTCAATACTCACACTTTCTGGAGCTGCAGCTAAATTAAACTATGCATGACCGCATCGCAGATCGGTGCCATAACATTGAGCAAGACTAGTCATCTTGTTCAGCAAAGATCGTCGACCCTCTTATCAATGCAAGGCTACGATGTACAACTGTCACCCTCACAAGCAGCGCAGATCCAAATCTGCAGCACCACTCACATGTATTGTTATCATTCTCCTCGATGTTCAGCTACTGTGGGTACGTCCGCTGATTTGGTACCAGAAAAACACCGGTCCGGGTGGCTGATAAGACAGGGACGGATGACAGGTCCGATGCCACTCGCCTCAATTTTGAGATTGCCTTTTACCTGGTCCCTCGGTACCTGCAGCATGGCCCTCTTTGCCAGGTCTCGCTGTTCATCCTGGATCGACTGTGATTGTCGCGTTGCCACCACTGCAATGGCCGGCCTCTGTCCTCGGCGAATTGTCCTTTGCATGGAGATTGGCTGAGGACTGGATTTTGAGACTTCTTCCATCCGGATGTCCGACTGCGATAACGGAGGATACAGTATTGTGTACCAGTTATTGAGATGCTGTATACCTAGGTGATTCTCCCGAGTCGCAGTCCTCCTCTCAAGATAAATAGCACGTTCCATCCCAGCTCGTCAAGATTTCAACACAATCAAACTACAAGCCTCTCTCTCACTGCAAGCCATACATCCTTATAATCACACAACCAAACTACAGTTACTACTGCAACCATGAAGCTCTCCCTCACCGTCTCTACCCTGGCCATCGCCGGTCTCGTCGCCGCCGTGCCCGCCCTCCAGTCCGACACGCAGACCCTCGAGAACCAAGTCAAGGGTGTCGCCGCTCAGACCACCTCTACCACGAGCGAGAGCACGGTCGACCAGTCGCAGTGCATCGCCTCGGTGCTGTGCTGCGGCACCTTGACCACTCCCTTGGACCCACTCCTGGACCCCATCCTTGCGGATCTGGACATCAACGCTGGCAGTATTGTCGGCTCCGTTGGTCTTCTCTGTACGTCCATTGCTACTTAATTTGTCATTGCCGATGCTAACGCTATGGGCATAGGCAAGCCTTACGACACCACCTGTACAACGAAGCCGCAGTGCTGCTCCGAGGTGAACCTCTTGGTGAGTCTTTCCCGTCACAGCCCAGTGACGAAGTATACTAACATAAAGCAGAACGGTGTTTTGGCACTGGGCTGCTCCGCTCTGGCGCAATAGTCCCCATTTCAATCCGGAGTCCGCAGCATGCATGTCACACCTAATAATACCGGGGGATCCATACCCTCCACATCTGTTCTTTAGTATAATAGCCAATGATATATACTTTATTCAGCCCAACTTCGCCCCTACCTCTTCACTCCCCCGCTTGTCGAACTAATAAGACAACCCCACCAACTCCCCCGAGTGACTCCTCTCAAAAGGAAACACCCTCTCCACCTCCCTCACCAACGCAGCATGCGCCTCACTCCTCGCCTCGACCCTCAGCCCCGCCGGCACGACCGGATGACTGATCACGCCCGGCCGAAACTCAGGCGTCCAGTCCGCGTTCTCCGGCCCCTGAATGCGAAATACCGTTAGCGCCTGCGCGATCGTCAGGTACACGTTCGTATCCGCCAGGGTCCGCCCGGGGCAGACTCTCCGCCCGAACCCGAAGACCAGGAGGTGGGGGTCTCGTTGGACATCAGCAGCAGTAGTAGTAGCAGCAGCAGCACCACCACCACCACCACCACTGTCACCATTGATCAAAGAAGACGAAGGCAGGAACCGCTCCGGCCTAAAAGCCTCCGGATCAGGATACACATCCGGATCGTGGGTGAATGCCCTACCCATCCCTCACATTAGCATACGACCCATGCACCCACCAACCTACCACCCCTTTCTCTTCCCTCCCAGCTCTCAAAACTCCCCAGCCAAGGAAGAGAAGAACAAACCAGATATTCGCCAGAACTGACGCCCCCTTGGGGATCCAATACCCCTCATACTCATCCTCCTGGGTCACCACATGCGAGATATCCATAGGCACGACGGGATGCCACCGGAAGACCTCCTTGATGAGGGCATTGATGTAGGGCAGGTTCTCGCGGTCGGCGAAGGTGGGCAGCCGACCCGCCGCGCCGAGGACCATGTCAAGTTCGGCCTGGGCTTTGCGCTGCACGGCCGGGAAGAGGGCCATGGCGAGGAAGAAGGTGGCGATGGAGGAGACGGTCTTTACCCCTAGCTTAGAAACCTGGGTTGGTAAGTTCTAGGGAAGGGAAATTGAACGTACGGTATCCGCCCCACCGGCATACAGCGACGCCGCCGACCATTTGACTGTGACCTCGGCCTCGGAACCGCGGGGCAGGGGCAGCGCGGGCTGGTGCTGCAGCAGGTTGGACAGGAAGGACGGCGTGTATTCTGTGTCGCGGTGCATCTGGTGCTGCACGAACGCGTAGGGGAGGTCGCTGAAGGCCGTGACGGTTTTCTTGTATCCGCGCGCGGTGCGGATGAAGCTGGCCCCGGGAAACCAGGCGGGGAGGTGTCTCACTACCCACAGTTGATCAGAACATCCACACCAAGCCACAACGCCAAGGAGAAGGGCACGCACAGAACGGGAGATAATCCACCAAGTACGTCGCCGGCAACATCGCCACCGAGAAATCCTCCATCGCGCGATCGGCCAACTCGACTAGCGGGTCCCGGCCGTGCGGCTCGACCGTATACCCGTATCCGACCTTGAGGATGATGGCGCCGGTTTCTCTGGAGCTTGAGTTTAGTTTCACCTTCCTGTTTTTGGTCCGTTTCAATTGGGGTTGATTAAAGGCAGTAGCCTATGTTAGGGGAGGGGTTGGGAGCTGGCTCACTTGCGAATATGCTCCATCAATCGCCCCGGCGCCTCCAGCACGCGCATCAGAAACCTCCCCACCTCCGCGGTCTGCACCGCATCGAACCGGGCCACCGACTTGTTCGACCCGATCTCCTGGTGCAGGTTCTTGCGGGTTGCACGGAAGCGGTCGGTGCTTTTCACGGAGCCGAGCACGTTGTGCCAGCCGGACCTGGTTTCGCTTGTCAGCTCGATGAATCAGTGCAGGTGGAACTGCAAGTGGAAAGACGGGAGAACACGCACATCTCGGCGAAATTCTGCTGCGGGCGGGAGGAGTAGATCGCCGAGCGCTTCTCCAGCAGGTCGACTGCGTGGCGCGCCTCGTTGAGGATGATGATGGTTTGGCCGAGGACGCTGAGGGAGCTGATGGGGCCTTTTTTGGGGGGGTGTCAGGATGGAGCGGGCAGTTCAGTTTTTGGGGGCAGGTAACCATACCATAGAGCTCCTTATGCTTGAGCCAATGTTTCCAGTCCTGTTGGCCGGGGCGAGGGAGGTCGTTGAGATTGCCGATGATGGGTTGGCGGGGAGGGCCCGGAGGCAGAGGCGGGTGCTTTTTCCGCGATGTTAGGGTTATGGTTAGGTAGCCTGCTAGAAGGAGGAGGGCGGCGAGGAGAGCGGAGAGCATGGTGTGGGAGCATCAAAGTGATGTGTTGGAATGATCGATTCATGGCTATGCTAGGGGGGGAGAACCGTTGTCTTATATTATATTGCTCATATCATTCATGTGAAATCATTGAAAGAGGGGTTCTGCAGCTGAGAACTTATTGCAGACTGAATCCTCCGACCGGTGGGATTGATTGGTGTGCAAGGCGTAACCGTGCATGAGGGTTACCAGGGTGTGCGGTCCGGATGAGGATATCATCGGCAGCTACATAGATTACGGCCGTTGCTGCGCGATGTGATTGGTTTGGGGGTATGCTGCTGTATAGAAGTAGTCAATGATCACTTAGTAATGTGAGACTCATTGATGGTGGAGGGTTGATCTGGTAGTTCTACGATTTCCTGAGTTGACGATAACAGAAAGGCCTCATCCTCGGAAGATAATTCCAGTCCAGCCTTGGCATGCATGCATCCATCTCCCTCAGGCCATCTACCTTCTGCAATCACCAAATCCAAATCCAAATCACAAATACTCCCCAAACCACGCCACCGCCTGCGCAAACGCCTGCTCCTTCGCAAACCGCGCCCGCTGCACCTTGGGATCCCCGCGCACCGCAAACCCATGCTCCACGTCGGAGTACACACTAATCTGCCAGGCCTGATCCTTCTTGCCCAGGATCTCCTCGCTCTCGCGTCTCTTCTCCGCAGGGAAGATCGGGTCATGTTCTGTCCAGAAAAACCCCATCTCATTAGCACGCGTTTCTCTCCTCGCCATTCCTGGCCTGCCTAAAGGCTTTCCCCAAACCCTCATCCCCCCAAAACCAAAAAGAAAAAAACTCACGAGCAGCAGCAATACACAACGGCCCCTCCACGCCCGCCAACTCCTCAGGCGTCATCATCGTCGGATGCGCCGTAAACCCCACATCCAACCCGCCCTCCGCCCTGGACTTCAACAACCGGGCCACATACTTCCCGCCGAAACAATACCCGACCCCGCCGACCCGCTCACACCCCAATGTCGAGCGAATATACGCGAGGACGGTGTGGATGATGGGATCGGTGTGCTGCGGCTGGTGGCCCTTCGCCCACTCCATGATCTGGAAGCCCTCGGGGCGGTTGAGGGGGACGCTGTCGCCGGCGAAGAGGTCGGGCATGATCACGGCATAACCGGCGGCGGCGAATTGGTCGGCGATGAGTTGGGCATTCACGAAGCGGTGGCCGATTACGTCGGTGAGGAGGAGGATTGCTTTTTTGGTGTCGGTGGGGGGGTGGGTGATGTAGGTTGAGACTGTTGAGGGTGAGGATTTTGTTCTGTTAGGGGGGAGGGATTTGCTGAGGGAGGTTGGGGGGAGGAGGCTGCGTACTGTTCTCAATGTCTTGGATTGTACCCTTGGGTTCGCCTTCGTGGAGGGTACCCGTTATGCAGCATGTTGAGAGGTTGTGGGAGGTCATCTTGGGGGACTTGGGGGGTGGAGAGAAGTACACTGATCATGGATTTTGGGGAGGAATTGAGGAGGAGGTGAAGATATAAGTACCACAAAAACAAGGAGGGGCAGATGGGGCTCGGGGTTATCTTGCAAATGAATCCCTGTTACCTCCGGAGGATTCAAGTCCTATGTCCGAATTGGGAGATTAGGGGCGTGGTTAGCGCCCGGCTGGACGGACATAACAGCTCCCACTGGCATGGAGATAAAAAGCTTTGCTTGGGAGATCTTACTCTATCTCTAGCGTAACATGGTATATGAGGCCGTCAGCGCTAGTCTGGGAATCTGACATCGGTATCGTTTGCGGTTAGTCCCGCGATGGCGGGTTGCACGCCGTTGGGCGGTGGCTCGTGTTGCTTCGCGCTGCATACGCGACATCTCTTACCCTGGGTATCAAAGGTTCGTTCCTACAGCCCAAGCAAGCAAGAAACAATATGTTCAATGCGATGAATGACAAGAAGTAGAACACGCTATATACTATGCAACAGAAAGCGACCAACATGTACACATTATCGTCAAGCAAAGGCGCAGTCGACGGCTCCACTAACCCTAACAGATCATCTCCTCACTGGTAGAGACTCGGGTACGCAGCCTTGACCATATCCGCACCCTAAAGCAGTCAGCATCAATTCGGAATTCCTCGGGATCATTACTCACCTTCTCTCCAATCATATACACCGCGTTCTGGATGCGACAGTCCGGAATGATCGGGATGATAGATGCATCGATCACCCGAAGACGTTTGACGCCATGCACGCGCAATTCCGAGTCCACCACACCCTGCTCGATGGACCGGGAAAGCCGGGCTGTACCACAAGGGTCTATCAACGCGTTAGCCAGGGGTTTATTCATCCAGAGGAAGAATGACTCACGATATCCAGTCTGCGAGTGCTCGAGAATCATCTTCTTCATCGCCTCGTCCGATTGTCGCGGCATGGGCCAGGGGTAATCCTCCCCGATTACGTCCTTCATGCCCTCGCCGTGCATCAGGATCTCGTCCACGAACCGGACACCCTCTCTCAGCGCGATGATGTCGAGATCGTTCGAGAAGAAGTTCAGGTTGATGTTGGGCTGGTCGCGCGGGTCGGCGGAGTTCAGCTTCACCTCGCCGTTGCGGGAGAGTGGGCGGAGAAGGTCGACGATGACCGTCAGCCAGTCACCCTCGGTGGGCACGGGGAAGTGCCATTGAAAGGCATCGGAGAACATGGGCTTCGTCATTGTTAGAATATCGCTTCCACAAGCTTTATCCCTGATAAGAATACGTACCACAAAGTCGATCTCAAAATGCGGCTGTCCCTCAGGGCCGAACGGGTCCTTGCCACCGTTCTGCTCCTTCGCTTCCCGATACTCCTGGTATCTCTCCAAGCGGTCGTCAATGCGAGGTAGTCCCACCAGCTCTAGCAGACCGCTGCTGTAAGGGCCCTGCCTGCTCTCGCGGTACTTCTGCACGGCGGCGGTGTGCGCCGGCCCAGCACGGAGCAGATGGCTATCCAGCCCCATGCCCCCCTTCAGACGGAACACATGCGGCATGATCGGATGGTCGAGGAGGTTCTGGCCTACGTGCTCCGAGTGGACCACGGGCTTGATGCCATGGCGCACGAGTTCCTTCTTGGGGCCAAGGCCCGACAGCATCAACAGCTTAGGGGTCTCAAAGACGCCGCACGCGACAATGACTTCCCGCTTGGCCTCGATGATGATTTCCGACCCGTCCGGTCCCAGCACGGTGACGCTCACGGCGGTGTCGCCGTCAAAGTTGATCTTCTTGGCGATGCACGAGGGCATAATAACCACGTTGGTCTTGCCGGTCAGGTACGCGCCACTGGACGATCGCTCGCCCTGGTAGATGCTGGTGACGCAGTGCGTGAGCCCCTCCATCTTTCCGGAGTAGATGTCCTCGCTGACGGGCTGGCCCGCGCTGGTCCAGGCCGTGGTGAGTGCGTCGCGGAAGGGCTGCAGCTCGGGGACTAGGTCTGCGTGCGAGACGTGCACCGGTCCGTCGCGGCCGATCTTGGCCAGTTCGTTGGGATACAGGTTGTCATCATCGTGGTATGTCGCTGGCTGTGTTGAATCGATTTAATTAGTACCAAATCGTGTTTGTTGCACACAATGTATGTGGTGTTGAGGATAGACTCCCGCACCTTGCTGAAATACTCCTTGCACCCATCCCACGTCCACGACGGACCTCCGTACTCGGACCATGCGTCAAAGGTGCCCTTGCTACCTGGGATCCAGGTATAGTAGTTCAAGCAGCTACTACCTCCAAGGACCTTGCCGCGGGTGTTGGGCTTCTCGGCGCGTTCGTAGGAAGGCCTGTTAATCATGGTCGTTTTGTAGGCCCAGTCATGCTTGCTGCCACGCAGGTCGAAGGCGGTAGCTGGGGTGGTGATTTTCTCGATGTCTTGAGGGTTTCTATCGCCTCGTTTGCTTTTAGTTGGATGTTTTACTCATACTGTGCTTGGTGAGGGGGGGGGGTCACATACGCGATACCCGCTTCAATTACCAGAACCCGGACCTCGGGGTTCTCGGCCAGTCGACCAGCCACCACATTGCCGGCAGTACCTCCTAGTCGGATGTCAGAGAAAGACTAACCAAGGAAGGGATGAGTGCAACATACCGCCGACAACCACAAAATCGAAGCTATCCGCGCTAGGAACTGTCATTATGCTCGTTGCAATGGGGTTACGATGCGATTAGTTATTAAGAGTGAGAGCTGAGATAGTGCTCCTTTATGAACTGAAGCCCCCAGAAACAGCCAAAACTGCCTCTATATAGCAACCGTCAAGCCCACGAAGCCCATCGCAAACACCAGAATGCCATCGCCATGACGTATGGAAGATGACCCACCTGCCAGCCGTTTCACCAGCCCCACTCGGGAGGTGCCAAGATTTTCGCACTCATGCCCTGACGAACAGGGCTGGAGCTTTTCAGGGGATAAGGTCAAATGCCGAATTATCTCCAAGAAATAAGTCTCCGAACGGGCTTGCAACGCGCCGTTGACGGGCTGCGAAGGCTCCACGAGTGGAGGCACGGGCCAGAATACGGCCGCGCTATCAGCAGGGTGGGATCGTCGGAAGGGTCGGAAACAGAATTGCTTGTTTTGACCTGTGGCGGGTGCTATTTATAATTAGTCGATGGTAGACGCCATTGAGATTTCATGCATCATCATCATCATCTCCCCTTGTACTCTGTAAGTTTTGTGGACAATGTTGACGTTGACCGGTTGCGGGGTGGGGTTCAATCGACGCGAGCAATCGCCGAGGCTCAGCCGGGTTGAAGCCTGGAAGACAAGCTTTATCACTGCCAGGGTCGATAATTTAGAATTGTGAGGGACCTAGGGTAAAGGTTCTAGAACGGAGTTTGTCCCTGGCCAGGGCCTCCTCGCTGGAGCTTGACACTCTCATTGTGCGCTCGTTGAACATAGGCTAGCCCGGTAGGTTGCGTATCGCAAGAACTGATGGTGACACGGGTAAGGAAAGCCGGGGGCGATGCATAGGCAATGGTAGGCGATAGAGTGGCTAACAGCCAGGTCAGATTAGGTTAAACTATACAGCGTTGTTTTCTGAACTTAGAACCGCTTAAAACTGTAGGGGACTACAGTGCGGTTCTGGATGATATCAGCAAAGACTCAAGAACGCATAGTCCGGCCCGGATTTGAATTTTGGGACTGGGACCGCACAACTCCTAGGCCTAGTCGGTCCTACTTGCAGACGAAAAAACATTGTTAGGCAAAATATAGCTTCTCAGGAAGGCAGCTTGGATCTCGTAGGTCGGGGAGAGCGAGGCCGGGGGCGAATGGAATGTTTCTTGCACAATGACAAGTCAATCACATGTGCTAGTGTGGTCTGGGCGAAAAGAAGTTCCGGACACGAAACCCCTCGAAATTCTTGAAGTAGAGTCTGAAAGGGTTCAAAACGGGAACGGATGTTTTTACAAAGCATGCTAAAAAGGGTTTGAAAAAGGGGGACTGCTGTGCTCGCTGGAGGGGTGTCCTTACTCTATCTTTTTTGATCCTATCCTGCAAGCACAGTGGTGACGTATGTCACGCGTGGTCCAGCGTAGCCAGCGTGGCTGGTCAGCTAGTGTGGCTCAAGGATCGATTGTGGATGGTGTGAATTGGGACAGATGTTTTAATCTGTTGATGCGCAATAGTCTAAAACGACCCGAAGGATTTGTGAAATCCCTCAAAGAAATTCCCAGGACAAAGGTTGAACATGCGGCATGGACAGATTCTGGTCCCATCGGGTGTCTTAATTTGTTCTGAAAAGATAAAATAAAACAAAGGTTGAGTACATGGTGATCATTCCGTTCAGGGATAAAGTCCTCAAGGGGAGTTTCCAAAATGAGAATCCAAAATGTTGAAGCCCATTATAGTTTATCTAGAGACTGCAATAAAACTGCGAGCCCCCTGCTAGCCCCCTGCTTCACTTCTTGATATTTGCTACCGCAGCAGCAAAATCCTCGGTCACTTTCTCTCCGTGGCTCCAACCTGGGGACAAGTGATGACGAACGATTTTCCATTCCTCCTTCAGTCGACGAAAATGTAAATTGTAAACCCCGCCTTTTGCGCAATATTGAAAGGGTGCCTCCAAATCCGGACAGCCGTAGAATGTGAACAGTGAAGTTGCTTTCGCCTCATCAGGGCTAATTACTTCAATGCTCATGTTCGAGAGGCTGTGTTCCTGGTACGCGAAAATCTTCTCGGCAGATGTAGCCTTGGCGATATTGGCTGGCCCTTGAATTGGACCCCAAGGACCGTATTCCATTATCCCATCTTCAGCAAACATATTTCCAAATGCCTCCCAATCGTGTTCATCGCACACTTTGCAGTAACGGCACATGAATGTCCAGATGGCATCTTTGACTTCCAGCGTGGATAGTCGACGGTTCAATTCCTGCAAGACCTGCTGTATCTCGGCCATGTCAAAAATGATGAGCGGAAGTGATCAAGCTGCACGCAAAGGGTGAAATGAAAGGTCGGATCACACAGGGTAGGGGCCCGGAAAGTACTGCGAAGGTAAATTAGGATGAGGAACGGTATTTTGATCTGCGAAGAGCAGTAGTGGATTTATATGGGTGGTGGTGGTTTTCCTATCAGCCCTATGGAATGCCGGCCGACCGGGCCGGCTAATTACTCTCCCATCTTGAAAGTACTGTGATATAACCGCCCCCCTGGTTACGCAATTCCAAGCCTTTTGAGACCCACTTGTAGAAAGTAGCTAACCAATGCAGCTTAGCTGTAATCTAGAAAATACAGCAATCCGCAGATTTTTTGAACCTCACACGGCTAAGGAGGAAAGAGGAAACGCGGTCCCACATCATGGGTAGGCGCTCAGGAAGGTGCATATATTGATCACAAATTCCACAATCGGAAGTATCGCAGCTTTTGGGCAATACTCCGTCGAACGTACCATTGGCCTCTTGCTGAACAAAGGCGTATCCGCAGATAAGATAGTCTTCTCTAGAGTCATCTGACGCGAGGAAAAGTGAACAAAGCTTAATCAAACAAGCTTGGAGAGGGATGAGCTTTTATAGGTGTCAGGTCAGAGGGTATTCTGCATCTGGATCGATTCCTAGTCAGACAAAAGTTGTTATGCGTTGCTTGAGGCACGTAGGGCGTCAACAGAGCCTGAGGCAGTGCTTGCCGCCCTCAACCTGATGGCGATCAAGTCGGCCTCCGGGGCTTGATTTGACTTCATCGCCTGTGTTTTTGTGCAAATGGCATATATATAATGATGGAAAAAGAGTTTGATACTACGACCACAGGGTGTGGGAAACAGGGCATCCCGTCTGCTCAGCTGTACTTAAGCCACTTATTGAACACGGCCGAATAGAATGTGAGCTTTCTCTACTTTGCTATTTTATAAGTGAGTAATCCTAAGAGAAAGGGTACGTATAGGTCTTTTGGGTGATATTGTTAAGAGTATAGGTGAGTATAGGTAAATAGGGAAGCTGGGTGAGCAAATACGTGAGTAATTGAGTAACCAAGCAGGCCAGCTGAACCCGCAGGTTGGGTTAAAGTGGCTAACGGCCAGGTCAGGTCAGATTTTGTTACGAGACGGATAGATTGTGCTAATCAAAACATACCTTAAACAAAAATAGCTGAAAGACTATTTCTTCTATTTATATAAATTTATCTTGTATATGCTAAACTAGTCGGTCTCTCCGGAGGGTTGCAAAGGGGAATACAGACCCGGGTTGAGATGGAATCCCTATGCTGGTCTAAAAGAATCTATAGACATAGTATTCTGCTAATGTTAAGTACTTTAAAACTACCGCCCCCTACCGCTTGCAGCAGGATTTCTGTATATTGTACAGTATAGATAGCAATAATCAATCAAGCATTTATAATCATATCCAGTTTCTTCACCATCAGCGACTATCGTTACTGATATCAACCCTGCGGGGACTGGTTTGCCGCCTTTGCCACCATCCAGTTGAAGGTACCTATTCCAAATCATCTCCTTCTGCCCTGCATTCCAGCGATAGGTTATCACGGAGTACTAGAGAAGGCTTTTCAGTGATTATTATAACTAGGTATAGCTATTCAATGTTAATGAAAGCGGTACCGTACATGTCGTAATTAATCCAATAGGACGAAGTCAAACTGGTTACTGTCGGTGACGGTACCAAAAAAATCGAATCTAGGCTGGAGTCCGATACCTAGTACACGAGCTCGCTCTCTAAAGGGGTGATATGGAAAACTCATCCGTAACCTATATCCCAACCTGAATAGTTGAGCGAGTCCGCTGCTCACCATTCCCTTCCTCTTGGCTTCGACGATTACCAGCTGTGTGGAAGGTGTGATGGGATCCTCATACCAGATCGAATAGTCGGAGTTTCCTGCGATCTTAATCTTCTTCTAATACAGACCTCTGTCGAGAGTTACCTCGACCCCAAGCCTCAACTCTTGGGCACGATTGCCTTTGGTGACTAGCTGTTGCTGCAGACATAACAGCACTCAAGATGCGGTCGATCCTCATTCTCGCAGCTTCGACGTCTATGGCTCTACTCAGTCTCCGCACGGTATGCTTGGAAGGGGTATAGCTTACCGCGTTTCTGGGGGAATTGTACGTGGCCGGGTCGCCACTCAGCATTGGTCGGATGCTCGGCGATTTCAAAGTTGAACATCTGTCAGTTCAGGGCTCTCAAAGAAAACAGTCGTTCCCGGTCCATGCGACTATCTTCCTGCCGAGGGCAGATTCATCTCCCTTATGCATTTCCTCGTCGCCGAGTCCGTTTTGACGAGAATATCGATTTTGTTGAGATTATCAGCGATTGTATTGCCATTCGATCAGGCCTCGTACGACGCTCAGGGATGGAACCCCGCAGAGTCGAAATCACCAGTAGAACACCTGGCTGCGCTGCTTGCTTTCATGCTGCCTTAAGGCTTTGAAAAACCAATGCGTCGGAAAGCCACACACCGAAGGATAGCCAGGCTTTCTCGTCAGGAGTGTCGGCCGTACCCATGTCAGAAGGTCTGTCATACTTGTCTTCAAGGGCTGGGCTCTTTTGTCTCTATTCGGAGCCAGATAAGTGTGATTCTGTACATTTCTGACTTGTACAATCTGGTCTTCATGTGGAATCTCGATGAACTTGCTAGAGGAAAGTTGTTAGAAAGGTTGGTTGATCTAAATGAGTGAGGAGCCAGATACATTGGCTGTGCGTTTGTTGGTCCACTCAACTGTCTCCAGACGTAGAGGGAGAATGGTTCAGAGGTGATAATTTCTCTCTACTGTATTCAAGGGAAGAAGCGATCGCTTTGCAGCGAGGACTATGTGAATATGGTGAAGTAGTTGAATAGGTCATCATCAAAATCACAGCCTTCCCCTTCAAAAGGTGCCTAAATGAATCAAGATGTAATGAGGAAAGTGAACGTTTGCAATAATGTATAGAGTTAACCTTGCTTTGGGATAAATAGAACAGAACCAGCAAGCTTTCCTTACATTTGTACTGGTGAATGAGGTCCGAACTTCGCACTTGGTAGGGGACAAGCAATACCCGGGGCAGGAGAGGCTTATACTTCCGAGTCGGTAGGCTGTTAAGTGAGTGGCAGAGGAAGCTGTATAGACTATTGGAGTATAACGCAGCCAGCAAATACCACTTCAATAACCCTTGAAGTCCAGCAGAGTGAGTATTATAATAATCGTAATCAGAGGAATACAAACGGGCAAAAGATTAAGGTTTGAGCCATGGCTAGATAATTTATTATACAATATTAGAATATTGTTATTGTATAGAACATAAATCCAAAGTTGCTTATGGCAGATGTCTACGGTCATATCCCAGCATCCTGATATTGGTATCAACAAGGCAGAATATGATAATGTAGTACTGCACAAGCTCATAGAAATCACAACTTGTCGCGGGATAACCAGATTTTACTTCCACCCTACGACCACAACTGTATATCAAGATCCATCTAAGGCAGACCCCAGATAAACCCCAACCCGCTCCATCAAGCCAAGCACGAACCCCTTCGCAACCGTCCGATGCCGCCACACCAAATGCCCCAGTACAGCAACCGACCCTAGCCATCCCGCCAACCCCACCCCTGCCAACGCCATCAGATCCCAGTTCCGCACCTTATACACCGGCATCCTCATATCCGCCGTCTGCAAGTGCATCGGGCGGACCTCCTTTCCGTCCAGTACCCGCAGCTCGGTATCATACAGCACCTCCTCCACCAGATCCGCCGCGTGGTGCTTCCGGCGCGACGCCACCCTAGCAATCCGCTGCAACCGTAGCGACTCGCGCGCGTACCCGCCGTCGACATCTTCGAGTATGAGGCGCGCCTTCTCGAAGACCTCCTCCGCGGTGAAGGAGAACTTGTTCAGCGGCTCCGCGACGCCGCCGTGCACTAGCCGCGCCGTGTTGGCGATCTGATCCGAAAATATCCCCATCGCTAGCATGGGTTTGCCGTGGTATAGGCCCTCATTAGCGCTTGACCCGCCGCCGTGGGTGAAGTAGAGGCGCACGGCTGGGTGGTCGAGAAGGGCGCGCTGCGGCGCGAAATAGGGGAAGAGGAAGGCCGGGTGATGGCCGGCTAGGAGGTCGGCTAGAGTGATCGTTCCTTCTCTGGATGCCTTGCTGCCGTCGACAGTATTTGGTAGCACGGGAGTCGCGAATGTGAATATGGCGGATGAGTCGAGATCTTGTCGGCCGCTTTGGCCGACCGCCCAGATAACGCCGTCAATGACGGAGGCCTCCAAAAGCCGAAACAGTGCGGTGAGAATCTTGGACGCGTCCGCCATAGAAAGGATGACATGCGTGCCGAGAGCGATGTAGACAACCTTCTTGCGGTCAGAGAGGAAGTTAGTGTAATGCTCGTCGCACGGGGGGTAGGTGTCGCTGAGTATCGGGCCTACGACGGCCGCGAGCGGCGGCAGGTCGCGTGGGACCTCGAGTCCAAAGAACGAGTTGATGAAGACAAGGTAGTCGGGTTTGCGGGGGTTGGGGATGGAGTAGTGTACGCCGTGAGCGCGGCGCATCTGCTTTGTCCAGCGGAAGAAGCGGATGATCTCCCTCACGCCCTTGACGACCACGAGTTCATTCTTCAGACGGAGCCAGATAGAGGCGTGCTCGGAGGTGAGAGTTCCGTCCAGCTGGAAGCCCGGTTGTCCGGGGATATAGCTGCACGGAAGCATCAAGGCTGGCATTTGCGGGTGCACGATGGCCACGGGAACTTGGTATTGGAAGTGCATGTCTTTAACGGCATCGACGAAGAAGTCCGCAATGATGAAATCGGGACGGCGGGCAGGATCGTCCATGATAGACTCGAGATGGTCGTAAGTCACCGGCCAGAAGGAGTCGAACATGTACTTCGAGGGCATGGCGCCCGCTAGGCCGACAGACATATCCCAGTTCCGCATGCGCAAGTAATGCTCGCTCAATTGCCGCTCGGTCGGACCGGCTCCTAGTATATGCAGTTGGGAGATGAAGGGGTAGTCTTTCGTCCAGTGCTCCTGGCCCTCCATGGTTGCGAAGTCGACTGTGTGGCCTCGTTCGGAGAGGACCTTGCCCAGTTCGAGGACCGGAGCTGGATCTGGTCAGTAATTGTACTCAACCTGAAGGTTTTTCCATACCGGCATGGGTAAACCCACCTGTCGTTGCGACCAGGAGGATTTTGCGGGATGGATGTGCGTTCTTGTTCATGGTTGCTCAAGGGGCCTGGGAATGATGTTCCATTGTACGGGACATGACCCGGTATTTCACGCGATATAAGTATAGATGAGTCTCCGCCCAAGAGCAGGAGACCCCCGATCATCCCGAAAACTTTAGTCAGATCGGAGACATGGCTCCATTGTCAGACCATGGAGTGGATCTGCCCTAGACCGGGGGGTTGGCTGGTAGATGAAGCTTAAATTTGGGGCCTTATCTTGTCTTCATCTCAACCAGACATGAGCCCAGGCAGCAATCGCAGCAATAGCAGCAATAACTGAAGTACCTGCAGGGCTTTGGCCTTGTTCTGCTCATGATGCGGTCAGTTCGAGAGCAGGATAATAGGAAGACGAGAAAAGTTGTCATCCGGCAGGCTGCGCTCGTGTAATCCTTCCTCCCACCCTTTCCCGCCACACATGCGGGTCTATTCCGGATCGGGAAGAGGTTGCGAAGCACCGCCCATGACCGCATGACAAAGAACTATCTTACCTATATCCAACGTTCGTATGGGTTCCCTTGATTTTGAAAATTTGGCAGCCTGATGCAGCCGATTATAGCAATCGATGCGAGGCATTCCCGTCGACATCATGATTTGAGATATACATATCACCTTTGACTCGTCTCGTCGCGGAAGAGCCCACCACCTCAACCCACTAATGATAATTCACCGAGCATAAATCACGGCGACTTCCCTGCCTTCTTCGCAACATAGAAACATCCACCTTACCGCTCATATTATTCCCAGAATTCTGTCTCAATGGGGAAATCAAGGTCAAGAACCACCAACACCACAACACTCACCAATGCCTCTCCCACCATCCGCCGCTCCGCACTAACCGAGTGCTCTCTGTCCAACCTCACCCCCTCGGACTCTATCACCCGGAGCGCTCTCACGGTAGTCACTATCAGCGGTCTTAATAGCATCGAAAACCCCACATCCTCAACCTCAGCGTCCACTGCCGCCCCAGCCTGTACATCCCATCCATCAACAACAAGCATCAGCCGCTCCACCTGCACCACCTGCACCATCACTCACTCTCACCTCCATCACTGCATCTTCGCCAACTGCAATCTCGCCAACGTCTCCTCCAGCAAATTCGTGCAAGCCGACCACTGCACGCTAGAGAATGTCATCTCGCTCCGAAGATGCACGATCCGCGACTCGATCATCGGCGAGTGGTCGTGGATGACGCGATGCGAGGTGACAGCCTCCAGGGTTGGAGGCGGGAGTGCCCTGCGGCGGAGTACCATCAGTGACTGTCGCGTGACGGGCAGCCGGGTGAAGAAGGCAAGGCTCGTGAACTGCGAGATTGAAGGGTGTGTGATTGTCAATACTGAGCTCAAGGGAGTGGTGGCCAAGAATGGGGTTTGGAAGAATGGAAGCTTGGTGGGCAGGGTTGATCAGAGTCAGGATGTGGTGATTGTGAGCAGACATAATAAGGATAAGGTATGCCGGGCCCCGTCTGCGATCCTGCATAGTATTCTTCTTCAAGGGAGATGTGGTGGCATGACCTAGGCTAACGAAGACTTCATGGCAAAAGATTGATAACTCGGTCGCAGCGAGGGGAGTCGTAGCTGAGAAAAGGAGCACCGAAAGGGATCTGCTTGAGAGTAGTGACGACGGTGCTGAAACCGAGGATTGGGAAAGAAATGGCCGAATACAGTTCTGGGAACTTCAAGGGACGGAGCCGCCACCTCCTTATACAGCTTAACTAGGCTATTGAGGTCGATTGATCGCGCTGTACAGGCTATAAGCGACTAGGTATGGCAACCTGAGTAGTTTCGTGCATGTGAAGCTTTAGGTTCGTGGCCTGCTGTTCGTGGTCTGAGACCGCCACTTGCCGCAGCAGGTCTTCTTTCTAGCAGAATAATTACCATCAACTTGGGTCTTATTCAGTCTTTGGAAGGATGATTTTTAGGTTGTGGTGCCAGGGACTACTCATTCATAGCCCCGATACCTCATGTCATCTCCTCTTGTAGTCCACAGTGACAGCTAGACATTTGGGATGTCTCAGAGCAGTGTGTCTTCTGGACTCCAGGATCAGAGAATCCTTCGTTCGAAGAGCTGAATCAACACCACTCAATCATAGACAATGGGAATACTCCTATGGCGGGTCAATTGATGAATCATACCAGTCCCATCAATTTACACCCGGGGTTACTCATCAGTAGGATTGAGGATTAGCCGAGCCTGTCGGGTCCTACACAGAGCTTCCGCTACCGCAGAAGCACTTCAGGAGGTTGAAGAGAGAGCATCTTCCGATATAGGCGTCCAGGCGAGACACGCAATTAGAGATTGCGCCCACCATCATAATCCACAGGTTTACTAGTGACCGGGTCTGCAGTCGAATTCGTCCAAGCAAATGACTGTATTGCATACATAATCATGACAAACAGTCCTCTGGAGTGCCAAGCGATGATCTTTTTCGAGCTGGTGTGTTGCTCGAACGTCTGCTGCTGGGAAACGCTACGTACCATGATTTGGAAAAGACAGTGCGATGTTGAGGTCGGAAGAGTTTATCTTCCGGTAGTAGTGGAGGTGGATCCTCTTCTTAGAAACGTGAGTACCTTCATTGGTGTATTCGCGCAAAGCTCAAAATGTTTCTGAATAGCTTCATTAGTAGTGTGAGGTACTAGTACTAGTCTTATATTATTGTTCGCTTAGATCATTGTCTTGCATTGAGGCCAAAAGCCGCCGGAATGCCGGCTGGGCTTAGTCCTACCAGTCTAGCTAGCTCGGGGTTAGTTTCCCGGGCTAGCGCACAGACGGCGCCTTGACCGTTCCAGGCTGTAGGCAGGCAGCCGCACCGCATGAAGTCTCTCTGCTCTTGCGTCATGATGTGGTATGCTGCATGATGTGTGACAGGTCTGATCCTTGCAATTTTGGGGGTTATAGACGGCGATGTTCCTTCACTTGACACAATTGGTGAAGCCACTTTGGTCGGATTAGCTCGGGGAAGAAGCCAGGAGAAAGGAGAACACTTGGCGTGGAGAAGGGGGCCACAACCAATTTCATATGGCGTCAAACGGTGGAGAGAACTGGCTCTGCCCTGTAGGGAGTGGGTCGCAACAACACAGTCTGGATTGCTAAGTATGGGTGGAACCGGCACGAGGTCAGCAGTAGTCATTCCAGCAGGTACTACGTAGCTGAGAAAATCCCTGTAGTACAAAAGAATTGAAGTATCTTGCGCATGTTATAGAGCTCAGTAAGCTTATGGAAGTGTTGTAATACGGAGGACTCACACAATGCAGTAGTCCTCCCTCATGGATGAAAGCCTTGAAAGGACAAGCTGCAAGGCGGTGGGGAACGGCAGAGGCTAGGGGGGAAACTAACGCCACTTCGCTCCGATCGGCCGGCGCCCTTCCGCCTTCCTGAACTAGTCCTTGGTTTGCGACCACCTGCAGGAATTCTTGGGACTCCAGTCTCTCCTATCACTAACTACTTATCACCTGCGAGATTTATTTTTCTTGCTTTTCTCTTGCTCCTCTCCAATCCTACTATCCTCCTTGATCCTGATACCGCGAACTCCTCGGAGTCACTCATTTCTGCGCCTAGATATCGATTTTTGCCGCCTGATTAGGGGTCGCTGTCGTCATCTTTTTCCTCCCACGCGCGCCACGGAGCGCAAGGCCAGACACGATGGGCCTCTCCAAGACCAACAGGATTCTGATCCTGTTGGCTATTGACTCGGCTTTCTTCTTGCTAGAATTGATTGCTGGTTGGTCTCCCCGAATTTGATATTTGAACTGTCGCTTTTCTAACCTGCTGGACTCGAATAGGCTACAGCGTCCACTCGCTTGCCCTTGTTGCCGACTCCTTTCATATGGTACGCCTCGGTCGATACACTCTGCAGCCCTCCGACCACTTTGTTGACTTGTTTGCCACAGTTGAATGATGTTCTCTCTCTCTTGGTCGGATTATGGGCCGTGAAAGTCGCCAACCGCGAAACCAACTCGAAGATGTACACATATGGGGTGAGCTGCCCCCTCTCCCGCACACCGCTTGGAAGTCGTCCTAACCATCGTCGTCTGGTCGCAGTGGCAACGCGCAGAAACATTGGGTGCCTTAGTCAACGGAGTCTTTCTGGTCGCCTTGTGTTTGTCTATCTTCTTGGAGGCCATACAGAGACTGGTCGAGCCTCAGGAGGTCAAGAATCCTAAATTTGTCTGCATTGTCGGCTGTTTGGGTCTGCTATCAAACATCATCGGCCTGGTCCTTTTCCATGACCATTCTCATGGACACGGTCACAGCCATGGTCACGCAGACATCGAAGAAGGTGACTCTTCGCACGGTCATGAGCATAATCATGACCCTGTACCAGTCTTGGAGCAGGGAAACACAACTAGCGTGAGTAGGCCGGTCGCCTATTGCAGGAACACATGCTGACTTCTGATCACAGCGTACTGCTGGCGCAGACGCCTCTTCCCCATATTCAAACCGTCGTCGGACCTTGGACAGTCAGCACCGCAGCTCTCGTCGCTACAGCGGCGCAACCGGCCGTGGGTTCCTTGATGTTGAAGAGATCCAAGTCCACCCCGCCACTTTGCGGCAAGAAATCATTGCGGCCAGTCGCTCTCGCTATGATGACCCATCGGGATCCGACACTGACGTGCTTGAGGGTGGGGATTCCGAGGACGTCCGTCCATCCGAACGCTCTGCGCTATTGGGCCACAAGGATCGTGCTGGCAACTACACTGACGCCGGGAATGCGCCTAAGACGGCTCATCGTACTCATGTGGACGAGGACATTCACAGGCATCACAATCATGCCCAGCCTAAGCAGAAGGATGAGAAGCACAGCCATGGCCATAGCCATGATCTGAACATGCGAGGTGTCTTCCTTCATGTGATGGGTGATGCGCTCGGCAACATCGGTGTCATCGCCTCCGCCCTGATTATCTGGCTGACTGATTATTCCTGGCGCTTCTATGTGGATCCTGGCATTTCGTTGGTGATCACCGTGATTATTCTCTGTTCTGCCATTCCTCTTTGCAAAGCGGCCTCGCGAATCCTGCTTCAGGCTGTGCCCCACGGCCTAAGCATTGACCATATCAAGGAGGACATTGAAGGACTGCCAGGAGTAATTGGCTCCCACCACTTGCATGTCTGGCAGTTGAGTGACACCAAGCTTGTGGCTTCGATCCACATCCAGGTGGATACGGAGATCAAGGGCGAGGGGTCGGAGCGGTATATGCGTCTAGCCCGGCAGGTGCGCAAGTGCTTGCATGCCTATGGCATTCATTCTTCCACCATTCAACCGGAATTTGCGCCGGACAGCGATGCCGAGGACACCCTTCAGTTCCCTTCTCACCCCGATGGTGAAGCCTCCACTTCGACGACGCTCCCGAGCCGTGCACCCAGTGTCCCTGAAGGAGATCCTCAGGCTTGTCTTCTTGAATGTGGCGAAGAATGCGCCCAAAACGGCCAGTGCTGTCCGAAGAGGTCGCTGTGACTGCATTAGGGAGGGGGCGCGATACGCTTCCGTCTAATTACCTCACCTTCACACTTTCTCATAAGACGACTCGACCTAAAAATACTGTTTCCTATCCGTACTGATCATACCCGATTGTTTCTGGTGACTGAGATGTCATCTGTTGAGTTTGTTCCTGTTAATAATCTCTGTTTGGACTTGGCGCATGTTCGGCGGGCACTTTGACATAAATGCATCCAGGCGTGTGCGCATCTCGCGCTTGTTTTCAAGTATCTCTACCAAAATTACACCGTACTGTATGATGGTCATATGTTGACATTATCAAGCCACCTGCTCTCGCATGTCTATCGAGAAATTCGGGCGCCTGGTTTAATGCGTAGCACTATGTACTGTACTATGTAGTAGCAATTCCCACAGAGTGAATATGCTGACGGGCGGTGAAGGCTTGGAGTGAGGCAGGGATGCGATGGTTCGCCCGCGGTCGGAGGCTGTCAGTTACTAAAATTGGAACAGGACCCCCAAACCTCTGGAACTAAACCCAGCTGGAGAAGCCGCGACCACACGTGACGTGATCCCGCCCGTTTGGCGGCGAAACACCCCTGGCGTCTTCACTTCACTGCTCATTCTCTCACACTGACACATATTCTTTTCTTGTTCAAATTATTTTCGCTCGCTTGTTACATCTCTATTGCTTCATTGTATTGCATCTCGAGGCATGCCGTCGCGACTCGTTCTTTACTAACTGCTTCAAACTCGTTTCAGCATCGGAGCGGCAATGCCGCATGACGGTAGCTGCATCTCCACTGTGCACCAACAACCATGAGTTACGCCTACCCTCATTCACACGGCGCCGGCTCTGGCAGCTATCGACCGTCCAGTCGCGAAAATGATATGGAAAAAGCGACACTTTCAAAACAGATGCGAGAGTACCTACCATCATGGACACAACAATGGGCGAAGGAATTGACAAATGGAGTTCGAAGTCGGGATGGGGTAGTGTCATTGCTACGAAGAATGTTCCGGTGTATCTTCACCATCACAAATGCGCTGGTGGTTCTCTGGGCTTGCACGCTCTGGTGGGGAGAGCGGACCATTTTCCAGGACAGTGTCAAGGCATGTGCGTGGGGAAATTGGGAGAGATGGGTATGTGACCTCGTTGCTCTACGGCCCATCGCCGACTGTCCCTGTCTTTAGATCCATCTAACAATGGTGATATGTAGCCTCAAGATGCCGTGCCACACCATGTCGCGTTCATCGCCGATCCCCAACTAGTTGACCCTCATACCTACCCCGGCCGGCCGTGGCCCCTGTCGACCTTGACCGTGAAATTCACCGATCAATATATGCGGCGTTCGTTTTCCACCTTGCAAAAGGAGCTTGGTCCCGACTCGGTACTATTCCTGGGGGACTTGTTCGATGGCGGCAGGGAATGGGCGACCGCAACCAGCTCCAGTCCGGAGAAGCGGTACCAGAAATACAAGGATCGCTTCTGGAAGAAGGAGTTCCATCGATTCACTAAGATCTTCATGGACACCTGGAATGCCGGCGATGGACACTCGAGTGATCCCCGTGGGCGGAGAATGATTACGAGCTTACCGGGCAACCACGACTTGGGCTTTGGATCGGGCGTCCAGATCCCTGTTCGGGAACGATTCCAGAGCTTCTTTGGGAAAGGTAACCGTGTGGATGTGATTGGAAACCATACTTTTGTCTCAATAGACACCGTCTCGTTGAGCGCCATGGATCAACCTGATCCGGAGACTGGCAGCTCGGGTGCCGGCACAGGGGAGGGAGACCTACCAAACCAGCGCATCTGGGCGGAGACGGAGCAATTTCTCAACAGCATGAACGTACACCGGGGCCGGGCGGAGATGGAATCGTTGCGTATGATGAGAAATGAGAGCGAGGGGCACCTTTATGTGCATCGGGCTGTGGACATTTTGGAGCCCTCCTTCTATCACCGGCCGCAGCCAGAGATTGCAGGCCTCCCCGCGATTCTCTTAACCCACGTCCCATTGTACCGCAAACCGGCCACGCCATGCGGGCCTTACCGAGAGCGGCATCCCCCTTCCGGTGACAACCTGGAAGAGGATGAGCGCAACTCCATACCTATGGGGCGGGGCTATCAGTACCAAAATGTGTTAACGCCCACCATTTCGCGGGACATTGTGTCCAAGGTTGGGCCTAACCTGGTCCACGTCTACTCTGGAGATGATCATGATTACTGCGAGGTTGCCCATCACGAATTCAGTGGGTCACCCCGGGAAATCACGGTAAAGAGCCTGTCTTGGGCGATGGGGATTCGACGGCCCGGCTTCGTTATGACCAGCTTGTGGAACCCTGTCGATAAGACGACCGGGCAGTCGCTGCAGTCCTCTGGATCTGGTCGGACAGTGCAGAATCACTTGTGCCTTCTACCCGACCAGCTCACCATTTTC
This sequence comes from Aspergillus uvarum CBS 121591, assembly GCF_003184745.1. Lineage (NCBI taxonomy): Eukaryota > Fungi > Ascomycota > Eurotiomycetes > Eurotiales > Aspergillaceae > Aspergillus > Aspergillus uvarum. Next base: position 107,334 of record NW_020291384.1, on the reverse strand, counting down.
ATCAATTACGGCCTAGTCTTCGCTTTCACCCTGATTGTCCTTCTTCTCCGGGCGGTGTTTGTGGTGAAACATCCCTCACAGGCTAGCGCGGCGGACCCCATTCTCCCTCTGTCAGAGAGTCGCAGTCACCCCGCGCAGCGCCCCGCCCGATACAAGAGCCCGTCTTCTAGTACGTCCAGCTCCACGCTTCCATCCCCGCACGGCTTGGCTAGTCGCGCGATCAACAATCCTCCTTTGTACGCCACTTACGCAAGTGCAGATGAGGATGAGCTGAGTAGCGCCAAATGGAAGCCGACGCGGGATGGCTCTGGGCGCCGAGCCGGCCGGAGCACCACCACGGCCGGGAAGATTAAGGGGGAATTTGTAGATTCCGTGAAGTACGTAGCGGGGATTGTGTTTGCGTGTTATTTCTTTCTCATCTGGCGTTGGTAGAGGAAATAAAAGACCTGGATTGGTGGGTCGGAGTTTGTAGACATGGCGGCCTGCTCAGGATATATACATTTGCGGGGTTCAGTACTCGGGACGGAATTTTACTGCAACCTCGCTGGTCCAGGTTTCGGCGTTTCAGTTCTGTATCTGCGCGATAGCATCCTTGTCAATCATGATGCTGGCTAACGAGAATCTCAAACCATCTTGATTCGAATTGCTTCTATTCCGTAAACAGCAGCATCATCGTACCTGGTATGAAGCGCAACCGGAGAGACCATCATGAAAGTAAGGGCCTTCCGCGCGGGACAGGGAGCAGCAACCAATCAAAGTAGCCCACCCACGTGATCTATCCAGGCGGGTAACCTTAACCCTATTTAGCCTTCCCACTGCCGTATCTTGTGTAACCATCGAACCACCATCAAAAGATTCAAGATCTCATCGACGTTGCTGGCCCGGATGGCCTCATTCACTGCAAAGGCGCTGTATAACAATGATAGAAGCCTCTAACATACACCGTCCGATGTAGTGTAACGGCTATCATACCTGTCTTTCACACAGGAGATCGGGGTTCGATTCCCCGCATCGGAGAGCTTCAATTCCTTTTTTGGTGGTTCAATCTTGTCTTTTCTAGATCGAGACGACAAGATGCCTTTTTTTTGGAGTGTCTTCGGCAGTCGCCCGGTCCCTGCCCTTCCTGGCCCGTAAAGCACAATTAGCCAATGACCTCGCTCAGCGATACACGCAGTGATTAGGGGGGCGGCTATCCCTGAAGAGAGTTTCGCGAAGTTGAATTATTGTACAGGTTTATGGATTGAATGATTATTGAGCTCCTAGAAGTCTCTCAATGCATTGTCTGAGATTCAAATTGACTGGCCACGGCTTGACAGAGAAGGGGGGGGGGTGGAAATTGGCCCCATCCTATCTAAGTGACCGTCGTATGAAAGATGCGAAAGACACAGTCATTGAGATCCCGCTTTCTGCGCAGAGAGCCTCAATTGCCTTCTCCATACAATTTCTTGCTGATGTCCGACCCAGAAACCCGGGGGACCCAGCATCTAAGGAGGGATCCCATACGGACAGCAACCCCGCATTACTACACTGTAGCCAAGACATCACCACCAATGGAATCCAACACGGCAGCCTTTGAAGCGGGAAAGAAACAGGCTCCTCCTCCAGCTCAATGAAGAAGAATGACGTTGAACTGTCCCCAGATCCTCGTGTTGTGTTGATTTGACTTTTGATCCCGCGGGGGAAAGGGAAGATCACCTCCTTTTCGAAGTGCAGTGCTGTGCCCAGTGGCTGCCTAAACAAATCTCATTTGCTAACTTTAATTCTGCCCGGGGAAGGGACCTGATTGCACCAGGCTGGTGCAATCGGAGCGGCACCACCGTCACAGATGGCGCCAGCGGCGTCCGCTCATCCATCCCGGGGTCGTCGGGAAACGATCGCACACTGAAAGGCTCCGTCCTCCGGCAATAGGCAATAATCTCCCGGCTTGGGCATCCAGGAAAGTTTCTTGGTTCTGTTGCTTGGTTATTCTTGTCCTCCATCGCATTAGTCAAGAATTGGTCGACAACGCCGTTAGTCATGGGTAGGGATCTGAAAATAGCATCATTTTGCCCTCGTGGGAGTTCGGCATGTTGGAGAGTCAAGAGTCAAGCATCTAGACGGCTCCAGATGACAGACACACAACAAAAAAAAATCCGGGGATGTTGATCATGTGGCAAAGCAAGCGAAGAAATTTTTCTTTGCAAAGTGCAAAAGCCACGCCTAAGGGGAAAATCGCCGACGCTCGCCAGGGACCGATAGTCAAACAAAACAGACTCTAAGCCGAGTTCGGGCTCCCGGTGAGATGTTGGTTGGTGAAGGCGGGACCGATGGGTGAAACTTGGGAGGTTTGCTGTTCGGCTCTGGCCGTGCTGGAAAGCTCCTGAACCATCGGGTGAGCCGTGGTTCGGGCTTGGTTGCTGAGGACTGTGGCTGAGGCAATTGGAAACTAAGGAAGTTGGCTAGTTTAGCGTGGATTTAGCGTGGGAAAGTAGAACGCTAAGGCTAGACCTCAAACGGGGGATTTTTTTTTGTTTTTTAACTTTTTCCCCCCACGTCGGGTTGGTCTGGGGAAGAAAGTTCCAAAAGTTTCTGATCTTGTGATCACCTTGACAGACTGACAGTTCGGGCAAAATCGCCGTCAAGATTTCCGGATCGGCTCTAGCTCTATGAATATGGACTGTATGCAGAGTGTTGTTGTTTATTGTGGCTGATTTGGTTGATTTGGCTGATTCGGGATGGGGAGATGGTAGGACCGGCTACCCGAATGCGGTCTGGGGGTTTGTGGGTGGCCGTTCCCGGTGCTGGGCCGGCTTCTCTTGTTCACCTCCTGTTAGTTGTTTAGCTGTGAATACACAATACACACCGTCTTTGCTCTGCACATCAGGTGCGCAATCTGATCACTGTTCACCTTAGATTTTAGAGATTCAAATCCACAGCAGGGTCTGAGCAGAGACCTCGGAGATGGGCTGGCAACAAACAAACCTCCTCGGGCACCGGCGAGAGCCAGTGTCGTTCCCCACCGGTCGGCTTTGCCCACCAGAACCCTCCGGCTAACGCACTCTCTCGGGACTAGTCCCGACACTGAACAATGGCGATCGTCGGCCTGGCCTCGTGTCTTCTCTGACTTGTCTCAATCTGGAGTCTCAACACTCCAGTCTCCACACTCCAGACTCGGGGAGGCCCTGACAAACGACGCGGGGGAAAAGAATGTTCGGTCTCGTGGCCTGGCCCCTACTCTGTTCCGGGCTGTGCCATTCACTCCCTCATGCATTCACTGCAATTCCGGTCCGTCAGCAGTCCCCGGCCGGCCGGATCTGGGGTTGACCAGACTCTCTCGGCCTCTCCCCCCGCGCACTACAAAAGCATCGTGATATCCCCAGCTCAGTTGGACTTTCTCAGCTTCATCTCCATCCTCTTCTCCATCATCAGTTTCTCATCTTTCCATCATCCCGTCGTCAACTGCCTCACACCTCATTACCAACCAATCCACGTGACCTCAATCTATCTACCCTTGACTGTCTATCATCATTCGCACTGAAGAACTCTCTGCCATTGACTGTTGACACACACACCCACTCTACCACTACCCCTTCTGATCCTACCTGTGATCGATCAACCATGGGTTTCATGCTGAAGAAGCCTGAAGAGGCAGTGGGCTCGGCCGCCCCTGCCATCATTGTTGGCCTGTTTGCCGCCTTTGGAGGTATTCTCTACGGTTACGACACCGGTACCATCAGTGGTATCATTGCCATGAAGAAGTGGCGCGAGATGTTCTCCACTGGCTACGTGAACCCCAAAGATGGCCTTCCCGATATCACTTCTTCCCAGTCTTCCATGATTGTCTCCCTACTGTCCGCGGGTACTTTCTTCGGTGCCCTCTGTGCCGCGTTTGTGGCCGACCGCTTTGGTCGGCGCCTGGCTATGATCCTCGACTCTTTCGTTTTCTGTTTCGGTGTTATTCTGCAGGCTGCCGCCACCCGCATCCCTTTGTTCGTGGCTGGTAGATTCTTCGCCGGCTTTGGTGTTGGTCTCCTTTCGGCAACCGGTATGTTCTTCCCGTGGGTGGATGATCTAAGGCAATAGATACTGACGGCAATCTAGTTCCCCTTTACCAGTCGGAGACTGCTCCCAAGTGGATCCGTGGTACCGTTGTGGGTGCTTACCAGCTGGCCATCACCATTGGTCTGCTGCTCGCCTCCATCGTCAACAATTCCACCAAGGACCGCATGGACACTGGCTGCTACCGCATTCCCATTGCTATCCAGTTCGCCTGGGCTATTATCCTGGTGACGGGTATGCTCATCCTGCCCGAGACTCCTCGTTTCCTGGTGAAGCACGACCGCCACGAGGCCGCGGCTCAAGCGCTCGCCCGTCTGCGTCGTCTCGATGTCAACCACCCCTCCATTGTTGAGGAGCTCTCCGAGATCCAGGCCAACCACGAGTACGAGCTCAGCGTTGGCAAGGCCAGCTTCGGTGACATTCTCCGTGGCACTCTGGGCAAGCGTCTGCTCACGGGCTGCTTGGTCCAGGCCCTGCAGCAACTGTCTGGTGTCAACTTCATCTGTATGCTTTCCTTTTCTTGTCCATTTTCATCGATTCGGGTCTAACCTTCGTTGCAGTCTACTACGGAACCACCTTCTTCCAGAACTCTGGCATCAAGAACAGCTTCACCATCACTTTGATCACGAACATTGTCAACGTGTGCTCCACCTTCCCCGGTCTCTGGCTCGTTGAGAAGTGGGGTCGTCGTCCTCTCCTTCTCTTCGGAGCTGTTGGCATGTGTGTCTGCCAGTTCATTGTCGCTATTGTCGGCACGGCTACCGATTCGGAAGTCGCCAACAAGGTGCTGATCGCCTTCGTCTGTGTCTACATCTTCTTCTTCGCTTCCACCTGGGGTCCCACTGCCTGGACTGTGACTGGTGAGCTGTTCCCCTTGAAGGCTCGCGCCAAGTGTCTGTCAATCACGACTGCCTCCAACTGGCTCCTGAACTGGGCTATTGCCTACGCCACTCCCTACATGGTGGACTCCGGCCCGGGCAATGCCAACCTCCAGTCCAAGGTGTTCTTCATCTGGGGTGGCTTCTGCGCTATTGCCGGCGTCTTCGTCTACATGTGCATCTACGAGACCAAGGGACTCTCCTTGGAGCAGGTCGATGAGCTCTACGCCAAGGTGTCTTCTGCCTGGCGCTCGCCCGGCTTCGTCCCCTCGGTGCACTTCACCGATGTTCGGGATGTGGCCGATGGCAAGGCCCGTGGCACTCTCGGGGAGTTGGAGCACGATGCTCAGATGAAGCGTGAGCACGAGCACATCGAGTCTGCCTAAGGATATGATCTGGTCTTTTGTTTTTTGTTTCGGAGTACGGGTTGGACATTTAGGATTAATAATTTTGGAACGACATTTATCATGTATAGTATGAGCATTTTTGTTTGAGAAGCGCAGCGATTGAGTCATGTCATGTGTTATGAGAATTACAACTGTCATATGTGTCAAGTGTCAGTGTCATATTTAAGAATGCGAATGATGCATACCGATTGAAGCTTGAGTGATGATTTCTAGTCCACAAAACTCCTTTGAACCAATTGTAGCAGTGTAAGCAGAACTCCGACGTCACCGGCGCACACCAGGTTCCCCGCCGAGTACGGAGAAGTACGGAGTATGACGCCTGGAGCAAAAGTTTGAAGTGATTGGGTGCCACCGCCCCACGGGATTACGCGCAATGGCCCCTCTCACGTGATTGCAACCAGGAGTTCATCTCCCAAAACGGCAATCACGGGGGCTGTTCCCGCTCCACCGAACACCCTCCTTCATCATCATCCCCCATCATTCCTCATCATCACCTGCTTTTCTACTGCCGATCGATCGTCCTTCCTCTTATTTCCTCCCCTGTCCCCCTTATTTCCTTTTTCTTTTGGTCTCCTGACAATGCGGCATCCTGTAATTTACTACATCCCCTGATCGCATCATGTTTCTTTCGTCCGACCCTGACGGTGAGACCCTGGGTCCATCTGTCAGTATTAGCCGTGGGCCGGACCCCGGCCCAGGCTCCCAGGACAATAAATCGCACTACCTCAGCACCGCCATCGAAGTCGGAACCATCGAACAACAACATCATCATGTGTTGGGCTCGCGAGGGGATCGGTCATCACCACAGCGATTCGAATTGCAAGACTTAGGCCCCAAATTAAACAGTGACGACAAGAACTCCGCCACAGTAACCGACAGACTCCTCGGAGACGACGAGATGAGCACCACGGTCTCGACGCTGGCTTCGCATCCGCTGTTCCCACCACTACCCACTTATGGACCGCCCTCCTTAGTCCTAGCGCTGAAATGTCTTCTGATCCGCTGCGTCTCCTTCGTCCTGTCGCTCCTGTTTCTGGGCACGGTCATGGTCGCAGCCATCGTGCACACCGTGGTCAATGCCGTCACCTCGCCTACCCACCGCAGTCGACGTGGCCAGGAATCTAGCGAGGGGCGCAAATTCTCCGCAGAAGAGCGGTCACGGCGCACGGAGCGGATCAAGGCGCTGCGGCGCTGGAGTTCTCGACAGGAGAAGGAGGTCAACGAGGAAGGGCTGGATGAGTGTCCACCGCTGGAGGGTGGCAAGGATCCCATTGTCTGTGACGTGGCGTACTATGCTCGTCGCGTTGGGTTAGATGTTGAAACGTTCAAGGTACAGACGGAAGACGGTTTTATCCTCACGCTGTGGCATGTTTACAATCCGCAAGAGTACACTCCTTTGCCGGCCAAAGACCGTCGGCATCGCGGACCGGACGTGTTTACGGGCAACACGGACCCCGAGGTCTCCAAGCGTTCCACGCCTCGCAAGTATCCCGTCCTGCTGATGCACGGGTTGCTCCAAAGCGCCGGAGCTTTTTGCGCCAATGACGACGACAGTCTTGCGTTCTTTCTTTGCAAATCTGGCTATGACGTCTGGCTGGGCAACAACCGGTGTGGTATGACGCCTGAGCACACCACTCTCCTTGAGACGGACCCGCGGATGTGGTCGTGGAACATCCAGCAGATGGGCGTGCTCGACCTGCCGGCGCTCATCTCGCGCGTCCTCTATGAGACTGGCTTTGAGAAGTTGGGCCTGGTGTGCCACTCCCAGGGCACTGCGGAGACCTTCATCGCCCTTGCAAAAGACCAGCGACCCGAGCTCGGAGAGCGCATTTCAGTCTTCTGCGCTCTGGCCCCGGCCGTATACGCAGGTCCACTGATCAATAAAGTGTGCCTGAGGTTCATGCGGATCATCCCGCCGCTCATCTTCCGCGCCTTCTTCGGCATCCATTCGTTCATTCCGTTCATGATGACCGTTCATCGTCGCCTACATCCACGCATCTACGGTGCTCTCGGTTACTATGTTTTCTCGTTCCTGTTCGGCTGGAACGACGCCCGCTGGGACCGCGCTCTTCGCGACCGAATGTTCCAATTCGCGCCAGTCTATGTCAGCGCGGAGACGATGCGGTGGTGGCTCGGACACGGATGTTTCGCCAACCATAAATGCATTCTCGCGACGGAGGAGTCGACGCTGACCGAGATGGAAGAGGACCTTCGCCACAGCAACGAGTCGCCCCCGCCTCGCCGCGACACCGCATGGTACGGACCCCAGGTACCCCCGATGGCCTTGTGGATCGCCGGCTCGGACAACCTCGTCGACGGACAGCAGTTCCTGCAGCGGCTGCAGAAGGGCCGTGAACCGCATATCCGCCTGGTGCACGCCAAGGTCATCGAGGACTACGAGCACCTGGATGTATTATGGGCCATGGATGCTGTCGACCAGGTGGGACAAGAGGTGCGGCAGGTACTGTGGCAGACAATGCCGGATGAGGCGCGGGCGGTGTGTCGTGTGCCTCGAGGCGTGGAGTAATGTGGTTGACAGTGGGTTGTATATACACGAAGCGGACCCTGTACATATTCAGATCTGTTCTGTATCCTTAGACATGAGACACGACCATAGACATATTAATTAAGCCTTGTGAGTTCAATCATGTATTTCCCTTCCTCAATCGCCAACATCCGAGCCAGGGAGATGAGTAAATGCCTGCCTCCCAGTCAACACCCCAGCAACGACACAAAATGTTTAATGCCAATGCTCCCCGCAACACCGTCCGATACCCCCGGAGATCCTCCTCCCGCACCCGGAAATCCCTCAAATCCGCCCGCGCCGCCATCCACCCATCCATCTGGTCCCCGAACATCTCGAAACGATGCGGCACGCTCAGCCTCTCCTCAAACGCCTGCACCACGGAGATCTTCTCCGCGCCCGCGGGGTCGATCATCGCCGGGCGGGCGGCCGCGACAATGGCATAGGGGTTTTCGCTGGGGTTGGAAGTCACCGGTTCGGGGACTTTTCCGCCCTAGAAGAACTGTTTCCTTATCAAAGAAGACTCTTTTGGGCCTGGGGGGGGGGGCATACGCCAATCAACATCCACGAGTTTATGGCTGGGTTCGCGGCGTGCACAGCCTCGACGTACGCGGGGAGGCTGTCCGCCACGTCGACGGGGCTGTTCTGGCCGAACTAGTCGCCGAGCAGGGTTTGTTTCTCCGGGGTGTCGGGCGGGATAACTTAGGTACCATCTATCATGTCAGTCTTTGCACCGAGTGGCTTTGGGTTGGGTTGGGTTTCGGGTTGGGGTGGATCGATCACCATTCCACAGGACACGGCTCCCCCCGGAACCAATCTGGCATGAAGAGTCGGTACTGCTGGTTTCTGGCTGCTCGTGCCTCCTCCTCCTCCTCCGCCGCCGGCGGCCAGGGTATAGGCGCCCTGCGGGGTCTGGTCGACGTAGCCGAAGATGTTGAAGATGGAGAATATGGCTTTCGTTGTGGTGGTGGTGGGGGGCCTGTTACGTCTTCGCTTTATCAGCGGTGGTTTTATTGCCGCTATGGCTTTATAGGGGAATGACAGGGGGCGGAAATGAGGGGAGGGGGGCTTTATGCAGGTTTTTATTCCCCTAGCTGCTCGTAGGATCCTTTGAGGATGTCGTTGTCGGTGATCACGGGGGCGATGTTGCAGCGGGCTTCGTTGCGGCCGTGGGTGGCTGGCATCGAGGTGGACATGATGGCTGTTGGGTGGTGAGGAGTTGAGTGGCAGAAGGGGTGAGGTCGGGGGATTGTTGGTCTGTTGTTGCTGGGCGGGGAGAGGGTGGTGAGAGATCTGCTGTTTGTGGTGATGCTAGTGGTAATGGTGGTGCAGCAGTGTGGACGGAAAATAGATGGGGATGGGGAGGAGATAACTAGATAATTCAAAAATTTTTTATTACAGTATAGATATAGATAAAGTTTTTATAAATTTGTATAAATTTATAAAAATATAAAACGTTTATTATCTGAATTTTATACTACTATTAATGATTTTATATAAATAAACAAGCCTTAGTGACCCTTGCTATGCTCGGGGCTAGTTGCAGCCTAAAAGAATAGGGTAGTATTAAAGGTGGTATAATTAAAAACAGTAGAAAAATCTAAATCTCTTATTATAAGAATAATAAAAATATATTTTTAAATTATATCTTGACTAGAAATCTATAAATAATATATCTAAGTCTTAGTTTTAGAGAATCTGACTAATTTATATTTCTGGTAATAGACCAGCTTGGTAGTTTTAAAACTAACTATAAATATTATAATCAATTCATAAACGAAAAAATAAAACTTTAAAAATTAGTGTTATGGGACCAAGGCCCTGATATAGAGCTCAGCTTCAGGCACCAGTTGGTGTTACAGGACGGATGGATTGTGCTAATTGAAACATGCCTTAGAATAAAAAAAATAGCTGGGGAGCTATTTTATCTGTTTGTATAAAATTTATATATATATATACTAAGCTAGTGCTAGTTTAGTATATAGTATATAAAACCTTAGATACTAACTAGTACCTGAAGCTAAGCTTTATATTAGGGCCTTAGTTTTATAATAAAGGTCCCCCTCCTCTTTTTATTATCTTCTATAGCTTTTATTTATATAGATAAGTATCTAAAATTTAAAATAATAGTTTTATACTTTAGTTTTTTTTAACATATTATAGCTGGTTAGTAGGCAGTATATATATAGGTATAATTTATTTTATATATTATAGTTTTTTTTATATAATTTCTTTTTATTTAGTAAATATAATAATTTTCTAGTAAATAGAATCTTTTTTTATACTATTTATATAACTAATTCTGGGGATATATTTAGGCTTAGCTACTAGTTTTATATATAGTATATAAAGTACTATATAAAAAGGCCATCCCCCTTTTTTTTTTTAGCTCTTTTATATATATATATTCTAAGGGAAAATGGGTCAGTTGAGTATAGAATAGTAGCAGTCTATTAATTTTAAGACTAATCCTTGCTATCCCAAAGATGTAGTAAGATTCTAGAAGTTAAATACTAGAGGGAGTTTTAAATTATTAATATTAGGACTAGAGTGGCTTAACCTGACTGTTATATCTTAACCTTAACCTGGCCATAACCTGGCAGTTAGGTTAAGATATAAAAAATTTTAACTGTACAGTATTGCAAGATGGCCTATTTTATAGGTTTTTTACAGCTTTATAAAAATATATTTTTTATAATTTTTTTTTAGTATTATAAAACCATACTTCTAATATATTTTCTATAGTATTATAAAATAGCCTACTTTATAGATTCTTTACAGCTTTATAAAAACATATTTTTTATAACTCTTTTTTAGTATTATAAAACTATATTCCTAGTATGTTCTCTATAGTATTACAAAATAGCCTACTTTATAGATTTTTTACAGCTTTATAAAAATATATTTTTTATAATTCTTCTCTAGTATTATAAAACTATACTTTTAGTATATTTTTTATAGTATTATAAAATAGCCTATTCTATAGGTTTTTTACAGTTTTATAAGGATATATTTTTTATAATTCTTTTCTAATATTATAAGACCGTACTTTTGGTATATTTTCTATAGTATTATAAAATAACCTATTTTATAGATTTTTTACAGTTTATAAAAATATATTTTTTATAATTCTTTTCTAATATCTACAGTTAGTAATAGCTTTAAATAGATAAGTAGTTGTTTCTCCAATTTTTAAAGATTATTTAATTATTATAAAACTACTTTTTCTAGCTTTTTATAGTCTTTTTTTACAGCCTGCTTTTTAAAATTAGATTTTTATAACAGTATATCTGCTGGGTTTTATAATTTTAGTCTATATATTAAAAAAAATTTAAAAACTGCAAGCTGTTGTGCCTATCTAATCTATCTATCTTTATAAAAATGTTTTATTTATTATAAAATAATATAAATTTTTATAATTTATTACTATTTTTACTAAATACTCTGCACCCTCCAGCTAGCACCTATACTTTTTAAATAATTCTATAATTATAAGAAGTTTTTAGTTATAGATACTGTAGTTCTACTCTATAGGAATTATTTTTTATAAATAAAATACTACTAGCTTTTATTAGCCTTTCTAGTTTTTTTATAATAATACTCGGCTGATTATAAAGGCTAAAATATCTATTTTAATTTATAAAAGTTATTTTTTTTTTTAAAATATACTGTAACTATATTTTTTATAAATATATTCTTTAGCTTCTAAAAGCTTTTATAGGCTTTAAATATTAGAAAACTATATTTAGTTTCTTTTTTCTCCTTCTTATAAAATATTTTGGTAAGATCTGTAATTAGTACTGTAATTTATAAGTACTATTGTTATGGGACCAAGGCCCTGATATAGAGCTCGGCTTAAGGCACCAGTAGCACCTGAGGCCTTGCACGCTAGGTACTAAACTAGCACTAGCTTAGTGTATATATAAAAGAATTTTGTACAAACAGATAAAATAGCTCCCCAGCTATTTCTTTTTATTTAAAGGTATGTTTTAATTAGTATAATCTATTTATTTTAAAATATTAGAAATAGCTTACTAAAAAGGTTCTAGACGGAGCCCGACTAGGTATATAAATAAAATAAAATAAAACTAAAAGAAATATTAAAATAATAAAATAAATAGATTAGAAAGAATTACAGCCAACTGCAGTATCTACAGCTATATATAATAATATATAACTTTTTTTCTAAAAACTAATCAGCCTCTGTATAAAAATAGTAAAATAGAAATTAGCTTTTAAAAAGCAGATAAATAAATTATAAAGTTATAATATAACTTTTATTATTAATAGTAAACTAAAGGAAAACCCCTTACAGCAACTATACAAGCTAAACTACAGATCCTATTTTTAATATTTTAATATAAAACTATTTAATAAAAAAAATAAGTGCAACTATAAACCATTTAAACTAAATATATATATAAAATTTATAATTAATAAAAATTACTATTCTACTGGGCTGGAATAAGTTTTTTATATTTATAGTTAACTATACAGATAGGCAGTATAACAGATACTTTTTTAGATTAAATTTTAAAATACTAAAACAGTATAATTAAAGAATATATTTATAATAATAAATAAAGTATTTAAAAACCCTAATATATAATAAAAAGCCTTAAACCAGATTAATATAATAAAATAAAGAAAAATAGAATTAATCTTTTTTTAAATAACTTTAACAAAGCTCTGCTACAGAGAAAAGAATATAATTAGTTAAATAAATAAAAAACCATACTAAATACTGCAGTAAACTAAAAACTTATTAAAAGATTAGTTAGAATTTTTGAAAAGCCTATATATAAAGATTATTATAACTAACTATACTGTATAAACTATAATCTTAATAAAATATATTTTTTTTAAAAATAGCTATACTAAAACTATACTAGTATAATATAAACTAAGCTTTAAACTAATAAAGTAAAAACCTATTTAAATAGCTGCTATACAGTAAGAAAAATATTATTTTTATATAATAATTAATAAACCCTAGAGGTAGGCTTAATAAGTAATATTTAATAAAATATAAAAAGAATATAAAGTAAATTACTGCCTCTATTACAGACAGAACAGATATTTTATTTATTAATATTTTTTAAAACCTGCTGTATAACTAATAAGTATAGCCGCAGCTATATGTATCTTTTAGTAATAAAAAAAATAATATACCTTTTTAAATAAAGACTATAATTTGGAAAAAAAGTCTAGTATAAAGTTGTATACCTAAATAAGAATTACTAAATAAAACTAAAAAAAATAGAAAAGTTTTTAAAAAAAATATATAGTTATATACTTTTTTTTAGTAAAGGCTATTTTAGACCTTACTACAACTGCCTATATTTTTATTAATTTAGAATATCTAATCTATAGTATTATAGATAAAATAATTACTAAAGTAAATAGTCTATTAATTATTAGTATTAATCTAAGACTGGTATAAGAAATCTTAGATAATAAAATACTAATCTATTCTATTATATAAATGATAATAGATATAGGATTCTATATAAAAAAAGTATATTTTTATATAATATCTAATAATTTTAGATATAACTTAATCTTAGAAAAAAACTGGCTGTTCTGCTATAATAAAATTTTAAAATCAGACTAAAAATAATTATTTTTATATACAACCAAAACAAGATTAAGAAATCTATTTTATTTATAATATATAAATCTAATACTTTAGCTAATTATATGTTGTACAATACCCGTGGCATGCGGCCGCCAGCCCCCCACTCCGACACTGCTATTGTTACTGATTCGTCAGGCTTCCAATCCGGGTTCTTATATTAGTATAAAGCTGACCCCTCTTTTTTAAAATATATATAAGTATTTAAAATCCTTAGAGGATTGGGAATTTCTAAGAATTAGTTTTATAATTAATAAAAAACTACTTCTAACTGCTTTTATCTTATCTAACCAATATATCTACTATATTAAGTAGTTTCTAACAATTTCTAATCCTTCTATTCTTCTAATTATCTAAAAAAAAGTAGTATATTTTTTACTAAATCTTTACTAAAATTTCCCCAGAGTACTTTATCTGCTTTAGAACAGAATTATTTTATATAAATAGATATTTAAAAAGTAGAAGCTACTATTTATTAATTAAAATAGTTAAAATATTTAAAAAAGTAGGTTTAAACCCTATAAACTAAATATAGAGCTATTAAACCCTTAGTAAGAACAAGTTAATATTATATAAGTTATATCTCATCCTCTAAAAAAAAAAAGGAAAAAATTAAATTTAAAAAAATCCCTATATTCTTTCTTTAATTCAGCCTATAATAAAAAACTGAATGGATTTATAACCTATAATATACTTTTAAAAGTACTTTTTAGAAGTACTAAACTAAGAACTAAAAGATTTTAGCTGTAGTTAGCTATTTAGACTCTACCTATCAGCAGAAGTAGTATTAATATATTAATAAAAAATTACCAAAAGACTGCAGAAAAGCTAAAAAATTATAAAATTATTTTATTTAATAGACTTTTTTTTTATTTAAAATATAGCTATTTTGTAATCTGATACTATAGAACAGCTTAAACAGGCCTATTAGTAAAAAGATTAAGATCTAAAAAAGTTCTACTTCTATTTAGATACTCTAAAATAATACTTTAAGCTAAAATAAGAAAATAAATATACTTTATTTTTTTTTTCTAAATTAGTACTGAAGCTTAATTGATATATATATAAATATATATTAAAACTACTGGAAACTTAAAAGAAAATAGTATTTATTACTATTTATTACTGGAATATACTGATCTGTAAGAGAAAATAAAAGTCAGATATTTAAAACTATTCTAATAAAAGCTTTAAAAAACTAAGATTCTTATAATAAAACCATAAGTCTTTTTTATTAAAATCCTATTAAAATAGAAAAAACTATAAGAGGGAAACACTCTATTACTATATATATAATAGTAAATTTTATTTTTTAAATTATTACCCTTAGAAGGGCTGAGGCAGAACTAAAAAAAAATTAATAAAAAAAAAACTTTAGTTAAAGAAATTCCTATACCTTTAACTAAGTAGTCTAAAATAGAAACTGTTACTTATTTTACTATACCTATTCTTTTTTAAAATACTTTTAAAATCTATACAGATTTAGACTTATATGCTAAAGTTAATCTAATTAGCTACTAATTTATTTTATAGTTTTATTTAGATGCAGCTTATTTTACAGTTTTATTAATTATTACTATTAATTATTTTACCTTACTTATTTATAGTATATAAAAGATTCTTATTACTACTACTAATTTAAAAAAGACTATACAGTTTTTTATAAGATCTTATATAGCTATTAACTAAAATTTAGGACTTTTTAAAAGCCCTATTTTGCTTTCTATAACTACTTTAAGGAATCTATATATTTATCTATCTATATAAAATTATTAATAGTAGTATAAGATCTAAGTATTAAAAGTTTTAATCTTTTATAAATTTATATAAGCTTACTAAAATCTTATCTATATCTATACTGTGATAAAACTCCCTAAAGATATCTAATTATCTAATAATAAAAATCTTATAAAAAGTTTGGAAAAATCTATTAACCAAATAATAATATCTTTAGAACTCTATAATTTTTTTAATATATTTTTTTTAAGCTGTTTGTAACAACTTTTCTTTTATAGCCTTTTTAACTATACTATTAATCTAAAAAAGGGTAAAACCCTGCTGTATAGACTTATTTATTTATTTTTTTTAAATAAAAATTTAGTCCCTCTGTTATTATATTAATAAGAACCTCCGGCTAGGGCGGATTTAATTTTTAAAAAGCCCTATAGGGGCTCCTATCTTTTTATACTAAAAAAGAATAAAAGTCTTTAATTATATATAGACTATAAAGGATTTAATAAGATTTTAGTTAAGAATTATTACCCTTTACCTCTAATTTTAGAGATTTTAGACAGGATTGTGGGAGCCCAGTACTTTTTAAAACTAAATATCTAAAATACTTATTATTAAATTTGTATTAAATAAAAGAATAAATAAAAAACAGCTTTTTAAATTTATTATAAATATTTTAAATATTTAGTTATACTATTTAGATTAACTAATACCCCGGCTATATTTTAATACTATATTTATCTGGCTTTTTATAATATTCTAAATCTTTTTTATATTATTTATTTAAATAATATTTTTATTTTTTTTAAGAACTATTCCTTCTATACTCTCTATTTATATTAGGTATTAAAATATTTATAAAAAGCAGATCTTTATATTAAACTATTAAAATATACCTTTTTCTAAGACTATATTAAGTTTTTTAGATATATTATATTTTAAGGTGGTGTTTTAATAGACTTTTAATAAATATTTAATATTTTTAAATAGCTGATTCTAACTATATACTGTAAGATCCAAGTCTTTTTAGAATTCTGTAATTTTTATTAGTATTTTATTAAAAATTATTTTTTAATTATTCTGCTATTAACTTCCCTTCTAAAAGGTGTTTAAAAAAAGAAAAAGTCTGGGAAGATTAAATTTACTACTAAAAAAACAACAGTATTTTAATAACTTTTTTATAGCTTTTAAACTATATTTTTATTAAGATATTTTAACCTATAGAAATAAATCTAAGTAGAAACAGATACTTTTTAGTAGAATATAGTAGGAATATTATCCCAGCCAGATAATTAAAAAGTATATTATTCTATTATATTCTAATTTAAAAAATTTAATAGTTCTGAAACTTGCTATTTAAACCTAGATTAAAAGCTTTTTATTATTATTTATTTTTTTAAGTATTAGTATTAATATTTTAAAGGGCTATTATATACAGTAGAGGTTTTTTTAAACTATTAAAATCTCTAAATATTTATAAAACAGCTAAAACTAAATAGCTGTTAGACTTAATAATATATATATTTAAGTAAATATAATGTTATTATTTAGTATTAGTCCGGCAGGCACAACCCTACTAATCTACTATTAAAAATAAAAAGATTTTAAAAGTTCTATCTAATAAAAAGATTTTAAAAATAATACAGTATTAGATAGCTGATAAATTCTTAACAGATTATTAACTAGTCTAGATAAAACCCCAGTCTAAATATAATAAAACATCTTTATAAAAAAGCCCTAAATTTAGTATCTGTATAGTATTAAGCTTTTAAAAAAATTAAAAAAATTAGAAAGCTGGTATAAAAACAGCTAACTAGACTGTTAAAGTAAAAATATTCTATAATTAATATATTAGTATATTAGCAGTATTTTAAATATATAAGTATAAAAACTTTTTATATTCTAAAATTAATAAGAAACTATATTCTCTAATTAGAAGAATTTAAAAAAAAGATATAAAAATATATTATTAAAAACTTACTATTTTACAAGACAATCCAGAACTAAAGTACTAGAAAATTAATAAAAATAATCTTATTATTTATAAGTACTGCTTATATATTTTTATAAAAAAATACCTTTGGTAATATTTACTTAGTTTTTATTATAATAACCAGCTAGCAGACTATTTTAGGTAGTTAAAAATAAAAGCTTTTTTTAAATAAAAGTTTTACTGGGTAAACCTCTATAAAAATGTGGTTATTTATATTAAAAAATATCCAGTCTGTTAGAAGATTATTTTTGCTAAATATAAATTTTATAATAAGCTTAAATCCCTACTAATTCTAAATCAATCCTTTAGTAAACTATTTATAGATTTTATTATAAAACTATCCTTTATTATAACAAAGAATAATATTTAGAATTTAATTCTTATTATTATTAATAGATTTATAAAGTAGTGTTGTTTTTTTTTTATTTTATATACTATTACTGCCCTAGAACTTACTAAACTTTTTTATAAAAAAATTAAACTATAATATAATCTACTATAGGATATAGTCTTTAATAAAGACTTTTTTTTACTAGTAAATTCTGATTTTAAATAGTATATTATACTTAGGTTAAACTGTAGTTATTAATAGTATTTTAATCTTAAATTAATAGCTAAATAAAACAGATAAACCAGATTTTTAAATAATATTTATATTATTTTATTAATAAAAATTAGTTTAATTAGCCGGCTCTACTGCCTTTTATTTAATTTATTTATAATAATACTTTAAATTCTACTACTAGGTATTCACCTTTTAAGGCCCTTATAGGCTATTTACCTGATTTTTATTTTTATACTAAAAATATTATATTATAAAAAAAGGTTTCTGCAGCTAAAAATTAAATTAATAAATTAGCTGTATTATAAAAAAAGTTATAGAATTATTAGTAAAAAGCTAATAAGATTTAAGTAAAACACTATAATAAGAATCATTAACTAATAACTTTTAAAAAGGGTGATTTAGTAAAGCTGTCTACTAAAAATCTAAAGATTAAGGTTTTATTTAAAAAGTTAGCCCCCCAGTATATCAGGCTTTTAAAAGTTTTAGCAGTTATTAAAATCTAAATATATTAAATTTCTCTATTTAATTATTACAGTTAAATCTATAATATTTTTTATATATTATTATTAAAATAATAGGAATCTAATACAGAATCAACAAATAAACTCCACTTCTTAGAACTGGAGAAGAAAGAGGAGTTTAAAATTAAAAATATTAAAAATAAACAAATCTTTAAAAGCAAATAATATTTTTTAATTAAATAAAAGAACTGGCTGAGTAAATATAATAAATAGATACTAAAAAAATCTATAGAAAATACCCAGTAAGTAATATAAAATTATAGAAAGCAAAAAAAAAGTCAGAGCAGTAAAAAAATTCTTATTTTTAAATATAAAAAAAGCAACCGAACTACTATTAAATTACTATATTAAATATAGTTAAAAAATTATATTAATATATTTAATTAAATAAAATATTCCTATAAATAAGCTGGACTTCTATTAAAAATCTATTAAATAAAACCAGAGCAAGATTGTTCCTAATAAAGAATATAAATAAAAAAAAACCAAGTATTTTTAATCTTTTAAATATAGTAATTTTAAAAAGATTTTATATTACTGTATATAGTCTTAATCTTACAGCAGATTCTAGTAAAAAAAACCTGCTTAGTACTGGTTTATAAAATATAGCTATTATTATTAGAAAAAAAATAAAATATAGTTGGATTTTTAGTAATAGTATAATAATCTATAATAAACTTATAATAAAAGAAAAAATACAGCTAGAAAATTAGCTTATACTTTAATTAAAAACCTATAAAAAAACATACCTAAATCTTAGTCTTAGAAGATTTGGTTAACTTATATTTATAGTAATAAACCAGCTTAGCAGCCTTAAAACTAACTATAAGTACTAGAATTAATTTATAAATAAAAAAATAAAGCTTAAAAGACTAGTTAAAATTATTATTACTAGTAATAATAAAAAACTTTTTATACTAATCTAAGATTATTAAAAGTTTAGCAGTATTTTTAAGTATACTAACTAATATTTAATTCTAATTAGCTTAATACAACTATTAAAAGAATATTAATATTTATTTAGTTATAAATTTAATTATAATTTAAATACTGTTTATAAGCTATAGATACAGCTGTATTAAAAATACAGCTGGAAAAAAAAGCTTTCTATTAGTAAAATTAAAATTATAAATAAAAGTATAAAAGTAGTACAGATAAAAAAAAGTCTTTAATATAAAAAAAGTATCAGCTAAACAGCAATAAGTAGTAGAAGATATAATATTAAATTTTTATTAATTTAAAAAAAAACAACTTATATTTACTAAAAACTATAATATAAAAGATAAAGATAATACTAAAAATAATATAAAATAAATATAAATAAAAAAAGAATTAATAAAAAATTTAAATTTAAAAAATAATAAAACTATAATAAACTTTTTTATTTATAAATATAATATATATTAAACCCTGATTATGTTACAGGACAGACCCGCAATACTTGCTGTATATGACTGCAGCCTTTTTATCTTCCCACCGGACCTCTGTAATCTTTCTATTCTTTAACTATTCCTTCTTGTTTGTACGGCATACTTAGGTTAGAACTAATCTAAGTTTATTTTATAATATTAGAAATAGTTCTTCTGTCTACTAGTAATAGTAATTAAATAATTATTATATACTTTAGAATAAGAGTTTTACTAGTCCTATCCTGACCTATCTGTTTTATCTAATTATATAATTTTTTTTTTATAATATCTGAATTAATATTTTTTATTCTGTTAGTACAGCAGCTCCAGCAAAAACTTTAAAATTAGTATATTAAGATCCAGCAGCTACATACTAATCTGAATATATCTTATACTAAGATCCAACAGCTTTATATATAATAAATTATATATTTAGTATCCAGAACCCGCCTGTCTGATCTGCCTTGCTTTAACAGTAAGCTGTACATGCTGTATATATAGCTTTTTTTTATTAAAGCAAAGCTACAATCCAACCGACTTTCCAGAGCTGATGCTTTTAACTATATCTGGAATTAATTAAAATAGTTTTAATAGGTTTTAGTCCTGCACCTCCGCCAGCTTGCAGAAGATAGATAATTTTAAAATCTAGAAACTATTTTTTAATTTTTTATATAATTATATTACAACCTGTACAAATAATAGGAAGCTATCCAATAATTTATATTAATATATTAAAGAAATAATAAATTACTTATTACTTATTTTGTATATTTTGAACAACTTTTATATAAAGCCAATACAATTGCCTGGCTGGATATCTTATATATAATTATACTTTACTAGAAATTGCAATCAAACCTGCATCAGATCTTAAAAAATCTTAATAATTTAATATTTAACTACTTATATAATAAATATATTAAACTTATTTAGTATGCCGACCGGCGTACTATCTAACCAATCTCTAAATCTACTATTAAACCTATTTTAAAGCCTACTATACTTACCTAACCGGACCTAATAGATACAGATTCTATAAAAATATTTACAGCTTGCCCGAGCTTACTAGTTTTATCTATTATATCTACCCTATCTTACTATTTTTATTACTTTAAAAATAATTTTTATCTGTATTGTAGGTTAAACAACTACTGGATTTCCAACTATAAAAAGCCTTCTAAAATCTAAAATAAATTTTATATAAAAACTACAGTATGTAGTTCTATACTCAGCGCCCGCTTCAGTAAACAGTCTTTTTTAAAGATCTAAATAAAAGAAGGGGTACTGTTACAGAATAGACCTGTAATACTTACTATATATAATTGCAGCCTCTTTATCTTCCCACCGGACCTCCACAACCTTTCTGTTCTCTAACTATTCCTTCTTGTTTGTACGGCATGCTTAGGTTAGAACTAATCTAAGTTCATCCCATAACAGATTGGGTTGTTAATAATATATATATCTTTTATTTATTATATTTAATATAATATAAAATAATATAATATTATATTAATAGTCCTACTATTATAGTAATACTAGCTGTATAGCCTGTTAAAGTATTATTAAATATTTAGATTATCTTTTTCAGCTATATATTAAAGCTATTCCTATTTATACCCCGGACTAGATAGTCCGGCTTAGCAGAGGAGTATAAATTATTATATAATATTTATAATATACAGCTGCCAGCCTCCTATTCTAATACTGCTATTATTAGAGTGGCTAACGGCCAGGTCAGATCAGGTTAATTAGAATTTTTATACCTAACCGCCAGGTTATGGCCAGGTTAAGGAAATTTTTATACCTAACCGCGGTATAGCTAAAAATCGGGCGGTTAACTGTTTTAACTATTTTTAATACTAAGACCTACCTGCTATACCTTTTTTAGCTTTAGTACAGTTAAGATATATTTAGGTTAACAGGTTATTAACCTGACTATCTTAACTGTTGTCTAAAAGCATATAAAAAAAAGCTTTTTGAATTAAATAAAAATAACTAAGCAAAGTATTACTATCTTCTTTATCTCTATTTTTAAAAAATAATAAGGAATTTCTAGTAGTGCTGATAAATTCCAGCTTTTAACAAAATTATTACTTTTATAGTAAGAAATATATATAAAGATATATAATTACTGCTCTGTTTAGGCTGTATATAATATAATACAAATCTTTATACCTAATCTAATTAATCTTTTTAACCCCAACAATCTTAATTACCCTGCTAATCCAATTAACCCTTTTAATACTAATAATCTTAATTCTTCTATTAATCTAATTGACTTCTTTGACCCTTTTGATCCTAATAATCCTAAATATTCTGTTAATCTAAATCTGTTTAAGATTCTGTACTATACTACCTACTTAGTCTTTCTTAGTAAATATACTTTCTAACAACCATCTAGTTTAATACTAGGTACTATATCTCTTGTAATTCTGGGCTTTAGATATAATTCTCTACTTATTAGGCCTATTAAAATATATAAGGTGCGGCGGGCGCTTTAGCTGCATGTTAAAATATAATAGATCATATTTATATAAAAGCATATTTTAAAGCAAAATAAACTGCCTTTATAAAGTTTTCTACTTCTATTCTTCTGTATTTATTACTTACAGAGTAGTTTTAGAATCATAAGTTAATTATAGTTATTTAGCTTATTTTTAGAAAATACTATTAAGCCCTTTTCTTCTGTTTTTTAGATCTTTACAAACTATAATAATATTTAAACTAAAATAAGCTTTTTAAGCCAGATCTTTTCTTCCTTTTTTAATCTTAAGATTATGTATGTTGTAAAGAATTAGAAGATTGTCCTATACCTAACTCTCTAAAAAAAAGTTCCTATTTTTTAGGATTGGTAGTAGAAGATAATCTTTTCTAAAACCTATATACAAGCTTAAAAACCGCTATTTTACTTTGGTCGGAAAAAGTTATTAATAATATAAAACAGCTTTTAAAAAAATATATTATTTTCTAACAGAACTTTTTACATCTACTATACTGTATACCTTTATATCTTATAATATCTAGAAATTAAAAACTTAGAAACTAGTTTTATAAGCTACTATTTTTGTAAGGGTTGTAAAAAGAAAACACTATTAATTATATCTAAGTAAATAATTAGTCAGATGCTGAGTAAAAAACCATTATAGGTATTTACTTATTTTTTTATTTTTTAAAAATAGATATTTTTTTAATTATTACTTTCTCTAGGCCTCTATAGTCTATAATAAATAGAATTTCTAGAATTAAGTTTTATATTTTATAATTGCCTGTTGCCTACTGTTCCAAACTGTTAAGTATATTTAATTTAAACAGATAATTAATTTTACTACTTTATCTTCCTACTAAAAACCAAGTTCTTCTAATCAAGCATAGATTAAAGAATGTCTTTTAAAGTTGTTAAAAAATATATATATACAGCTGCTATTAAAATTTTTAGATAATAAATAAATATTAATTACAGTAGACTGCTGGACCAGCCTTAATTAAAAAGTATTCCTTACTTTAACTAGATATTTTTTAATAAAAGATATAGATTACTATAAAGTTCTACTAGGCTTCCGACTGGTATCTAAATCTTATATTAATAAAAATCTAGCTATAATTATTTTATTAGTTTTATACAAATATAATCTGGCCTATCAGTTATTAGGTGTAACAACTAATAATACTAGTAATAATAATTTAATATTTAATATAATCTTATTTAAACTCCGAGCCCAGCTCAGCCAAAGCACCCAGCTTTATAATATTTTAATTAATTCTAATCTTTTAAAGATTATTCAAAGCCAGTATTATATATTTTATTTTACTTATATAATTTAGCTTATAGTTAATACTCTTCTGTAAAAACTTCGGATTAAGACCTTAAACAGTACTGTTAAATATATATAAAAAAATTATAATAAAAGTCTTAAAGCCTCTTTTAGTATTTTAAAAACTTTTAAAAAGATATGTTTTAAGAGCTATCTGTAAAAAGCTAATATAAACAGCCCCTACTATTTATATTAAAAGCTATCTGTAGTAGCCTTTTATAAATAGCTTTTAAAAATCTTTTTTTAGTAATAGCTTATTATACTAATTTTTAATTATAGATTTAGAAGATTATATAATTTATAAATACAAGCCTTTAATACTGTAAGAAGTTCCAGCTTATCTAATAATTTAAATCTGGATTAGTTTACTATCTTCTTCTGGACTGCAAAACCTGCTGGAACTTAACCTATCTTATAATTTATTAGATACTTAATTTCTGTTAAGTAATTAAAAGTTTTATTCAGTACTGTAAGTATAGTAATATTAATTATTTTTATCCTACTATAATTAAGTAGAAACAGATAGAGTATTTTCTTAAGCTTTTATACCCCTTTTTTTTTTTATATTCTATCTATCTGAGAACAGTGGGCCTACTGTTTATAAAATCTATAATATCTATAATAATCTTTTTAATTACCTGGATTACTTAATTAATTAACTAGTAAGAAAGCAGGCGCCCTGGAAGAAGAAGATTTTTAAAAGCTTACAGAATATATATTAAAAGCTTTAAAAGTACTACTATTATATCTACCAGATAAAAGGCTATATCTATACAATTACAACTATTCTAGACCCAATATTAAAGCTTAAAAAGTTTAAAAAGAATATATAGCTTAATAATAATATTAACTGGTATAACAAATACCGAACTGTTTTTAAAAAGGTCTTTTATTTTTATTACAGTCAGAATCTGGTAATTAATATACTATTATCTAGCTCTGTATTATTATCTGGTCTAAATAAAGCTTTTTATAATATTTTTAAACACCAGAGACTCTCACCCGCAGCAGAGACATTTAAAAAACTTAAAGTATATTTAAATATTAAAAGTATATAACTTAAAGAAATATTTTTAATTAAATTAATACTGTTTTAGATACTACAAAGCATACTAATATTTTTACTTACTAAAAGTCCTACTGTAATCAGTTTCCTATTCTCTACCAAATAACTAAAGATTTTCTCTTAGTTACAACCAATAGTATTAGTATTAAATATCTATTTAATAGTTTTTAAAATATCTGCTACTATTACCGGAGCTGTTTTTATTCTAATATAATTAAAGCAGTTATGCTTTAGATGTATACTAATTATTTTACTATTAATAAAAAGTACCAGAATATTCTTAATAATCTTAATCCAGACTTAATTATTTTTATATCTAAAAAGTAAGAGGAGAATAAGGTGATTACTACCTTCTATATTAATAAAAATAAGAATATAAATAATCTTAAAGATAACTCTAAAGATGGATTATTATCAGTAATAGAAGAACTAGTCTTATCTAAATTTTTAAATACCATACATACTTAGATAGAAATAGAAACCTGGTTTTTATAATTTCTATACTATTATAATTACTGTTCTAGACAGTATAAAAAGTAGTATAATATTATTAGTATATCTAATAACAGATACTATTTTTTTTATATTAGACTTTATAAAAGTCTTTTATAAAGTACAGTATATCTTTTAGATGGAATATATAGCACAGGTCGATCAGATAAAGCAGGTAGAGTAAATAAAGCAGATTAATTAGATTAATTAAATAAAACAGGTTAATTAGATAGAGCAGGTAAAGTAGGTAGAGCAGATAGACTAGAACTAGAAAATATTACCATACTATAATTAAAAGTATATTATACTTTGTATATTATTTATATAAAAGGAATATATATATTATAAATTAACCTGCGGTTATTAATCTACCCGCTATACCTAATCTTTCTAACCTATAGGTATAAACGGTTAAAGTAATGGTTATACCTTAACCTGACTATAACCGTACAGTTAAAAATTTTTTATACCTTAACCTAACCGCCAGGTTATGGCCAGGTTAAGGTTAAGGTATAACAGTCAGGTTAAGCCACTCTAGACTAAAAGTATATTCTACTAAAAAAAATAGATCTATTCTCAGCTGGAATATCCTGTAATAAAAAAATTATAATTATTTTAAATAAGATCTATATAAAACAGTTTATAATTAAAAACCTACTGCCTTTTTTAAAAGTATATCTAAGCTTTTTCTATTAAATATTTATTTAAAAAAACTTTTAGTTTTAGCTGGGGTAGAAATTTATATATTTTTTTTATATAAGCTTTATTAGTTTTTAATAATTTATATTTACTGTTAGAGTATATATTTAGCTGTTTTTAGCTCTATTTTCTAACTCTAGCAGTTATATAATAGTTTGCTATATCTATTTTAAAAGATCTTTATCTAGTTCTATACTATATTCTTATAACTATACTAGGGCTGTAGTAAATAAACTAGTTTTTAGTTTTAGATCCTCTTCTAGTATTCTACTAAAGATCTATATTATATAAAATAATATTTTAGAATCTTATTTATTAGGTATATTTTATTTTTATTATAAAAAAGCATCTGCTTGCTTGTTCTTTATTTTTTTTAATAGACTAGTTTAAAGTTAAATCTGCTTAGAATTAAGCTTTATTATATATATCTTTCTATAAGTTTATATAGCTTAAAAAAGTATTTTAAATTTTTATAGTTAGTAACTACTGTAAACTCTAATACTAAATATAATTTAGTATTTTAAGCTTTTAGATACTATATAACTATTAGTAGTTTTTTATTATAAATCTTATAGTTATACTTAGCTGGTATGTTTTATTTAAAAAAATAGATATAAAAATACAGCTTTTTATTTTTATTTATTTAAAAAAATATTTTTTTTATATTATAGCCTAAAGAGTCTGTCTCTACTATTATTATATATTTAGAATTAAAAAAATAAAAAACAGGCTTGGTTATAAACTTTTTTTTTAATATTTAAAAGCTGGTCTTATACTTTTGGATCTATTAAAAGGGCTAATCTTTTTTAGTTAGATTTATAAGTAGTTATACAGTAGCTAAAAATCTAAAAATAAATTTACAGTAAAAGTTTATAAATTTTAAAAAGCTTTAAACAGCTTTTACTAAATTAGGGCTTTTTTATAAGATAATTATCTTAATCTTTTTAAAATCTATTTTAATACCTTGCCCTGTACGTACAATAAATCTAAAATAAAAAGTTTTCTTTTTTTTAAACTTATACTTTTTAATATCTAAAAACAAGCCGGCTTTTTTTAGTTTCTATAATATTTTTTATATATATTTGCGGTGCTTTTTAATATCCCTATTTATATAGATTAATATATTATTAACATAGGCTAAACAGAATTTATTAAAGTATTTATATAGTATTTAGTTAATATACTTTTAAAAAATACTTAAAGTATTTACCAGTCTAAAGGGTGTTACTAGCTATTTATATAGCCTATACTATATATAAAAAATTATTATTTATTTTTAATCCTTTATAATATAGATTTTATAAAAAATAGATAAAATATTTAGTTTAGTAAACTATTTTGCTTTTTTAATTTGGTTTAGGATCTTATAAATTAGGGAAAGCAGGTAGCAGTCCTTCTTTATAATTATATTAAATATTTAATAATCTATACAGAATCTTAATTTTTTTTTTAGTTTTTATATAAAAAGTACTGGGGCTGCTGCTGAAAAGTAACTAATTTATATAAAGTTTTTTTCTAATAATTTAGTTAGTTTAGACTGTAGGACTGTTAGTTTTTTTTTAGAATATATTATAAAAAAAACCCTATAGAACTTCTGGCTTTTTTTAATTTTAGTATATAAGCTTAATTTTATGGTTAATATTCTTTCTCTAGTATAGCAGTAGTTTCTCTGTATTTTCTAATTAGAAGAAAGGCAGAAAGTTTTAATAGTATTTAAAAAATATTATATATAAACTATCTTTTTAGTTTAAAGTACTTTCTAAATATTAGTAAGTAAAACTGCAAATATTTTTATATTTTTTTTAAATCTTTTCTATAAATAGTCTCTAAGTTTTGTTTTTATAATTAGCTGAAGTTTTAGATTTGTATATTATAAATATAGTAGGTTTCTTAATCTTATTTTAGTTGTATATAAAAATAATTATTCTTAGTCTAGTTTTAGAATACTATTATAACAGAACAGCCAGCTTTTTTTTAGAATTAGGTTATAACTAAGATTGTTAGGTATTATATAAAAATATACTTTTTTCTTAGTATAGGATCCTATATCTATTCTTATCTATATAATAAAGTAGATTAGTATTTTATTACTTAAGATTTCTTATACTAATCTTAGATTAATACTAATAGTTAATAGACTATTTGTTTTAATAAATATTTTATTTATAATACTATAGATTAGATATTCTAAGTTAATAAAAGTATAGGCAGTTATAGTAAGATCTAAAATTAGATCTAAAATAGTCTTTACTAAAAAAAGGCATACAACTATATATTTTTTTTTAAAACTTTTCTATTTTCTTTTAGTTTTATCCAGTAATTCTTATTTAGATATATAACTTTATACTAGACTTCCTCTTTTCCTAAGTTAGAGTCTTTGTTTAATAAAAAATACTATTTTTTTATTACTAAGGGGTGGGTATAGCTGCAGCTATATTTATTAGTTATACAGCAGGTTTTAAAAAATATTAGTAAATAAAATATTTATTTTATCTGTAATAGAGGTAGTAATCTACTTTATATCTTTTCTATATTTTACTGGGCGTCATCTATTAAGTCTATTTTTAAAAGTTATTAGTTATTAAATAAAAGTAGTATTTTTCTTACTATATAGCAGCTATTTAAATAAGTTTTTACTTTATTAGTTTAAAACTTAGTTTATATTATACTAGCGCAGTCTTAGTATAGCTTTTTTTAAAAAAAAAATACTCTGTTAAAATTATAGTTTATACAGTATAGTTAGTTGTAATATTCTTTATATATAGACTTTTAAAAAATTCTAACTAATTTTTTAATAAGCCTTTAGTTTACTGTAGTATCTAGTATAGTCTTTTTTTATTTATTTAATTAATTATATTCTTCTACCTATAGCAGAGCTTTGTTAAAGTTATTTAAAAATTCTTTTAGTTCTATTTTTTTTTATTTTATTATATTAATCTGGTTTAGGGCTTTTTATTATATATTAGGGTCTTTAAATACTTTATTTATTACTATAAGTATATCTTTTAGTTATACTATTTCTATATTTTAGAATTTAATCTAAAAAAGAATCTGTTGTACTGTGCGTTTGTATAGTCTACTATAAATATAAAAAACTTATTCTAATCTAATAGAATAGTAATTTCTATTTATTATAAGCTTTATATATATATTTAGTTTAAATAGTTTGTAGTTGTGCTTGTCTTTTTTATTAAATAATTTTATATTAGAATATTAAAAGCAGGGTCTATAGTTTGGTTTATATAGTTATTATAAAAAATTCTTTTTTAATTTACTATTAATAGAAATTATATTATAACTCTGTAATTTATTTATCTGCTTTTTAAAAGCTAATTTCTGTTTTACTATTTTTATATAAAGGCTGATTAGCTTTTATAAAAGGAGTTGTATATTATTATATATAACTGTAGATACTGCAGTTAGCTGCAGTCTTTTCTAATCTATTTATTTTATTATTCTAATAATTTTTTTAGTTCTATTTTATTTTATTTATATATCTAGTCGGGCTCTGTCTAGGGCTTTTTAAAAAGCTATTTCTAATATTATAGGATGGATAGATTATACTAATTAAAATATGCCTTAGAACAAGAAGAAATAGCTAAAAAGCTATTTTACCTATTTGTACAAATTCTTTTTATATATACGCTAAGCTAGTGCTAGTTTAGTACTTAGTATACAAGGCCTCAGGTGCCAACTGGTGCCTGAAGCCGAGCTCTATAACAGGGCCTTGGTCCCATAACAGTTTTACTTTAATAAAAAAAGCTATATATACAGTATATATAGCTTACTGTTAAAGTAAAATAAATTAGACAGACAGATTTTAAATATTAAATATATAATCTATTATATACAGAGCTGTTGGATCTTAGTATAAGATATATTTAGATTAGTATATAACTGTTGGATTTTAGTATACTGGTTTTAAAGTTCTTACTAAAGCTGCTGTACTAGCAGAATAAAAAATATTTATTCAGATATTATAAAAAAATTATATAATTAGGTAAAACAGGCAGGTTGTAATAGGACTAGTAAAACTTTTTGTTATGGGACAGACCTGTAATACTTGCTGTATATGACTGCAGTCTTTTTATCTTTCTACCAGACCTCTATGATCTTTCTATTTTCTAACTATTTCTTCTTATTTGTACAGCATGCTTAGGTTAGAACCAATCTAAGTTCATCCCATAACACTTTTATCCTAAAGTATATAGTAATTATTTAATTACTATTACTAATAGACAGGTAAACTATTTCTAATATTATAGAATAAACTTAGATTGGTTCTAACCTAAGCATACCGTACAAATAAGAAGAAATAGTTAGAGAACAGAAAGGTTGCAGAGGTCCGGTGGAAAGATAAAAAGGCTGCAGTCACATACAGTAAGTATTACAGGTCTGTCCTGTAACAGTTTTTTAAAATCTGTAATATTTAATTCTCCGCCTAGCTGCTATATTAAGCAAAGTTAAAGCCAAATCAATACAGTACTATATTAGAATATTAGATTACTTACTATATTAAATATTATCCGGAACTAACATTTAAATTTATATTAAAATATATTTATTAATATACTAAATATAAGGATTTTTATTTTATTTAAAAAAAGTAATCTTATTTGTAATACAGTCTAAAGATATAGTATTTTTAATAAAAATATATAAAATATAGATAAAACTGGATTTTAAATAAAAGTTGCTTTAACTGCTTATATAATCTATAGCTTAGAAATATAAAAATTATATATAAAGTATATACAGCCAGAAAACTGTACATAGATAACTTTAATTATTATAATATTAGCCTTAGAAACAGTCCTATCACTGCAGATTATTTTTACAGTATAGAATTATTAATTAATATAGTATAAAGTCTGCCTAAGATCTTATTATTTAAGTATCAGTAAAAATAGCTGGACTATTAATAAGCTTAGTTTTAACTAGCTTTAAAATATATTTAACCGGTATACAGCTTTAAAAACTATTAATAAGTATTATATATTAATTTTTAACAGCTATAGCAGTTATACAACTTAGCAGTTTAATTAGTTTTGTACAGTATAGAAAATTATTTTTTTATATATATCTGTCTATGTCATGGGTAATCCCCGAGGGTATGGTGAACCACCAACGGCTTGCCCACATATCCCTGACGGAGGAGTCATAACGTCAACAATTCCCCTCCAGTATTTAACTCCTAGAATCTTGCTATACCTTTAGGATAGTAAGGATTAGTCTTGAAATTAATAGACTGTTACTATTTTATATCTAACTAATCTATTTTCCCTTAATAATTCTAATTCTTCTTCTTTGGTTATCTATAGAATATAGTATGTTATAGTAACTATTATATTTAGATAGTAGTTTAAAGTCAGAAACTTCTTCTACTACTAATAGTTTATTACTTTTATTACCAGACTTTTTAATAGAGGATCTTACTGTAGTTAGAGATACTATTAGTTAACTATAAGATTATTAGCAGCTGTAAAAATAAGTTGCCGAACTATAATAAAAAATCTAATATAATAATATTAAATTACAACTAACTTAGTAATAGAAAACTTTCCTATTTTTAAATAAATCTAAAATAAATATTAAAATTAAGAATATTCTGTAATTTAAACTTTTCTTTAATATCTAAAAATATTAGGAGTAGTTTTATAATCTAGATTACAACTTTTAGAAAGTATTATTTAAATTTTATAATAATTATTATAAAATTTTTAAAGCTGTAAGCCATATAAACACGACCTGTTAGCAAAGATAGTACTATTATTTTAATAAATTACGACAAATATAAAGAAAATATTAGCTATTTATAGCCTGCTTTTTTTAAATAAATACTTTTTCTTATTTAAAATACTATTATTTTTAAATCTAATATAATAAGCCAGCTAGAATAAGTGCAGCAGTAAAACAACTAAGATTCTTATAAATTCTATACCTATTTTAATACTTTAAAGTAATATTTTTTTAAAGCTACTAAAAAAAAATACAGCTATATTGTTTTTGTAAAATTACTTTTTAATTTTAATTATTATATTAAAAAATATATATATTAGCTGTTTAAGAAATAAAATAAAATAGTATTTTTACTACTTATTATTAGAACCTATATATACAACAGTAAAAATATAAACAGAAACCTAATATACCTATTATATTTTAAAAATATCTATAATTTTATAAAAATATCTAATTTTTAATATCCAGATCTAACTATACTAATATAATTAGAAAACTATTACAATACTTTTTATATAACAGTACCAAGTATTTTATAAATTAATACTTTTAAAAAAAAAACCAGTTTCAATTTAAGAACTACAAGCTAAAAGAGTTAATATAAAAAAATAGAATAGGCTAAGACTAACTTCCCTGTCTTAGCCCTATATTATAAAGTAGGAATAGCTAATAAGATGTTAATACTAATATAAATTCCCTATATTAAAGAAATCTATACAGATATTAACAGTTGCACGGCGTGTGATCTAGTTAGTATTATATTTATATAGTAATACTTTTTTTTAAAATCTCCAAAGCAACTGCCTCGGCTGGAAGCTATTAACCATACTTCTGTTATAAGCTATAGGATATAGGATATTTTATTAGATGTTGTAAGGGCCCCGCGAGCCCTTCCAACCTTCGCGATATCAATCGCGAAGGAATGTATATAAAAGAAGGCCTAAGGCACCAGTCATGTGACGGCTAAGCGAGGCGGCCGCAGAACCACCTAAGGCAGCAGTAGTCCCGCGAAGTTAGACAGATCAGCAACAACACCTTAAGGCATAACACTACCATCCTGGGCTATCGCGATAAGCTATTTGTTTACTACACTATTTCACCCTCTAGTCCTTATAGATGTTACTAATTTAAACGGGATATAATATTACTTTATTAAATTATATGTTGCTACTACTTAATATGCTTAAATTCTACTTTCTATAACTACTCTGTTTGATCACAAAATTTATTTATCACCATAGAACAAGTAATGGTGGTTTAAATTTAATAAAATTTAAGAGCTAAATTCTTAGAAGTTTATTAAGGCTTGCCGAAACTATATTTATATTTATACTATTATTAATATTATGGGATGAACTTAGATTGGTTCTAACCTAAGCATGCTGTACAAACAAAAAGAAATAGTTAGAAAATAGAAAGATTACAAAGGTCCAGTAAAAAAATAAAAAAAACTACAGTTATATATAGTAAGTATTATAAATCTATTCTATAACAGTACCCCCCCTTTTATTTAAATTTTTAAAAAAGACTGTTTACTAAAGCGGGTGCTAAGTATAGAACTATATACTATAGTTTTTATATAAATTTTATTCTAAGTTTTAAAAGGCTTTTTATAGTTAGAAATCTAGTAGTTGTTTAACTTATAATATATATAAAGATTATTTTTAAAGCAATAAAAATAGTAAAATAAAATAGATATAATAAATAAAATTAATAAGCTTAGGCGAGCTGTAAATATTTTTATAAAATCTATATTTATTAAGTCTAGTTAGGTAAGTATAGTAGGCTTTAAAATAGAT
Organism: Aspergillus uvarum CBS 121591; assembly: GCF_003184745.1. Lineage (NCBI taxonomy): Eukaryota > Fungi > Ascomycota > Eurotiomycetes > Eurotiales > Aspergillaceae > Aspergillus > Aspergillus uvarum. The sequence goes on along the minus strand of NW_020291384.1, from coordinate 74,023 downwards.
TTAGTAATAGATTTAAAAATTAGTTAAATAGTATATTAGTTGGTATACTAAATAAGTTTAATATATTTATTATATAAATAATTAAATATTAAATTATTAAAGTTTTCTAAAGTCTGGTATAGGTTTAATTATAATCCCTAGTAGAGTATGGTTATATATAAGATATCTGGCCAGACAATTATATTAGTTTTATATAAAAATTATTTAAAGTATATAAAATAAGTAATAAGTAATTTATTATTTTTTTAGTATATTAATATAAATTATTAAATAGCTTCCTATTATTTATACAGATTATAATATAATTATATAAAAAATTAAAAGATATTTTTTAAATCCTAGGATTATCTATCTTTTATAAGCTGGCAGAGGTGTAGAACTAAAACCTATTAAAACTATTTTAATTAATTCTAAATATAGTTAAAAATATTAGTTTTAAAAAGTCGGTCGGATTATAGCTTTGCTTTAATAAAAAAAAACTATATATACAGTATATATAGCTTGCTGTTAAAATAAGATAGATTAAATAAATAAATTTTAAGTACTAAGTATATAATTTATTATATATAAAGCTGTTGGATCTTGGTATAAGATATATTTAGATTAGTATATAACTACTAAATCTTAATATACTAGTTTTAAAGTTCTTAGTAAAGCTGCTGTACTAGCAGAATAAAAAATATTTATTTAAATATTATAAAAAAAATTATATAATTAAATAAAACAGGTAGGTTGGAATAGAACTAGTAAAACTTTTATTCTAAAATATATAATAATTACTTAATTACTATTACTAATAGATAGGTAAACTATTTTTAATATTATAAAATAAACTTAGATTAGTTCTAACCTAAGCATGCTGCATAAATAAAAAGGAATAGTTAAAGAACAGAAAGGTTGCAGAGGTCCGGTAGGAAGATAAAAAGGTGTCATGGGTAATCCCTGAGGGTATGGTGAACCACCAACAGCTTCCCCATGTATCCCTGACAGAGGAGTTGTGACATTAACAAGTAAAAACCCCCTCCAGTATTTAACTTCTAGAATCTTACTATATCTTTAGAATAGTAAGAATTAGTCTTAAAATTAATAGACTGCTACTATTCTATATCTAACTAATCTATTTTTTTTTTAATAATTCTAATTGTTTCTTTTTAATTACTTATAGAATACAGTATATCACAGTAATTATTATATTTTAATAGTAGTTTAGAGTCGGAAACTTCTTCTACTACTAATAGTTTATTACTTTTATTATTAGATTTTTTAATAGAGGATTTTACTACAGTTAGAGATACTATTAGCCAACTATAAAATTATTAGCAGTTATAAAAATAAATTACTAAACTATAATAAAAAATCTAATATAATAATATTAAATTATAACTAATCTAGTAATAGAAAACTTTCTTACTCTTAAACAAATCTAAAATAAATATTAAAATTAAAAATATTCTGTAATTTAAACTTTTTTTTAATATTCAAAAATATTAGAAGTAGTTTTATAATCTAAATTACAACTTTTAAAAAATACTATTTAAATTTGATAATAATTATTATAAGATTTTTAAGATTATAAGCTATATAAATACAATCTATTAATAAAAATAGTACTGTTATTTTAATAAATTACTATTAAAATATAAGAAAAATATTAGCTATTTATAGCCTGCCTTTTTTAAATAAATATTTTTCTTTATTTAAAATACTGTTATTTTTAAATTTAATATAATAAGCCAGCTAGAACAAGTATAGTAGTAAAATAATTAAGATTTTTATAAATTCTATATTTATTTTAATATTTTAAAGTAACTATTTTAGCTGGAAGCTATTAACCATACTTCTATTACCAGCTATAGAATATAGAATATTTCTTTAAATATTACTAATTTAATAGAAATATAATATTATTTTACTAGACTATATATTACTACTAATTAGAATACTCTAATTCTATTTTTTATAACTATTCTATTTAATTATAAAATTTATTTATTACTATAGAATAAGAAATAGTGGTTTAAATTTAATAAAATCTAAAAACTAAAATCTTAGAAGTTTGTTAAGGCTTGCTAAAACTATACTTATATCTATACTATTATTAAAGCTTTAGAAAAGCTGTAGCTTTCTAGTAATAATAATCTTTAATAATACTACTAAAATAACCCTATTCCAGCAGAACTAGTTAAATTTTTTAATATTTTTTCTTTTAAGTAATCTAAAGTTCTTTTAGAATACTATAATAAAAATTATACTAATTTTTTAAAAGCAAATTACTGCTGTTTAGGTCTATTTACCTTTTATTAAAATAAAAACTCTTTATATTTAAAGACTATATTAATAAAAATACTATAAATAAAAAAATATATTTATTTAAAAGTCCTACAGGGGCTTTTATTCTTTTTATACTAAAAAAAAATAAAAGTTTATAATTATATATAAATTACTATAAACTTAATAAAATTATAGTTAAAAATTAATATCTACTATTTTTAATCTTAAAATCCTAAATTGTCTTACAGAATATAAATACTTTAGTAAGATTAATATTTAGAATACTTATTATTATATCTATATTAAAAAAAAGATAAATAGAAAACTGTATTTTATATTTATTACAGCTATTTTAAATATATAATTATACTATTTAGCTTAACTAATATATTTACTTTTTTTTAAAATTATATATACTCTGTACTATATAATATTCTTAATACTATTTATATTATATATCTAAATAATATTCTTATATTTTTTATAATAAAAATTAACTATACTAAATATATTAAACAGATACTGATATAATTATAATAAACTAATCTATATATTAAACTTCTAAAATACTTTTTCTTCTAATAGTAAGTTAAATTCCTAGGCTATATTATATCTTCTATAGAAATTATAATAGATTTTAGTTAAGTTAATACTATTATTTTATAGCTGTTACCTACTATCTACTATAGTATTAAGATTTTTTTAGGATTTTGTAATTTTTACCAGAGGTTTATTTACAACTTTTTTTTATTAGTATTATCTTTAACTAATCTACTAAAAGAAAGTCGAAATAGTAAGAAGTCTAGTATATATTATTTAATTTTAGATAAAAGACTGGTATTCTATCAGCTAATTTATATTTTTTAAACTACTTTTCTTTTTTACCTTTTTAATTTTATACAGCCTATTTAGATTAAAACTAATATTTATAATAAAAAAATAGTAGGTATTTTAATCTAATCTAGACTAATAGAATAATACTATATAATAGCTATTTAATTCAGAAAGTTCTCTAATACAGAACTAAACTGGGGAACTTTAAATTAAAAACTTTTTACTATTATTTATTTATTTAAATATTAATACTAATATCTTAATAAAACTTCATATTTAATTAAAATTCTGTCTAACTATATAAATTTTTAGTTTTTTATAAACTAATTATAATTTAATAGGCGCCAAGCATACTGGTGTATAATTTTGGTTTTTTTAACTTTAAAATTAAATATAGATTAAATAAAAGCAATCCTGCTAATATTCTATCTAGATTATTTAAGCTAGTAAAAAACTTATATAATAAAAATATTATACAGCTGCTTTATAATTAGTTAGTATTTATTTTAGCAGTATCTAAAATCTCAGCAGTATTTAAAATTAAAAAATCCTAATTTAAATATAATAAGATATTTTTATAAAAAAGATCTAAATCTAGTATTTATATATGTTACGGGACGGATGGATTGTGCTAATCGAAACGTGCCTTAGAACAAGAAGAAATAGCTGAGGAGCTATTTCATCTGTTTATATAAAATTCTTTTATATATATACTAAGCTAGTACTAGTTTAGTACTTGGTATATAAAACCTTAAATATTAATTAATATCTAAAGCCGAGCTTTATAATAGGGTTTTAATTCTATAACAGAAGCCCCCCCTTTTTTTTAGTATCTTCTACAGCTTCTATTTGTATAAACGGCTGTTTAGAGTTTAAAGTAATAGTTCTATACTTCGGCCTTTTTTAGATAATATTATAGCTGGTTAGTAGGCAGTATATATATAAATAAGACCTATATTACTTATTATAGCTTTTTTTTCTATATAAACCCCTTTTATCTAGTAAATACAGTAATCCTTTAGTAAATAGAGTTTTTTCTTCCTATATATTTTTTTTTATTTAGTAAATAGAATCTTTTTTTATACTATTTATATAACTGGTTCTAAGAGTATGGTTAGGCTTAGCTACTAGTATTATATAAAGTATATAAAATACTATATAAAAAGACTACTCCCCCCTCTTTTTAGCTCTTCTTTTTTATATATTTTTTTCTTATTTTTTTAATTACTAATCTGTTTTTTTTTATTTATATAATTTCTGTTATTCCCTCTGCTTGTTAATATTATATCTTTTTTTTTAATACTGGGGCTGGTAAGTCTAATTACTTAAATAATATACTAGTTTTTATCTATTATAATTTTTTTTAGATTTTTTCTACTTTTACTAACTGTAATTTACTTTTTCTGTCTGTATAATATACAACTATTTATAACCCCTATACTAATAATATAAAGTACTGGGTTACTATACAACTAATAGTATATAATAATAAAGTCTTACTTTAATTTTACTATATTTTAAATTAATAGTATATTTAGTATTTCTTTTACTATAAATTTAAAATAAAGGTTGGTGCTTTTACTATAGTTTAAATAAAAAAATCTAATAATATTTCTGTATAAAATATTAATAAAGTTAGATATATACTAGGCGCTCCTTTTATATTAACAGCTTTTTAATTATATCCTATAGTTTAGTAATATTATATTGTTATAAATATAATAATTAGATAAAGTTCTAGCAGACTGTACAGCTGTTTAGATAATAAAACAAGGCCTATACAGACTGTAAGTTTAAAAATTATAATATATATTATAGCTATTATAATCCAGATAAGCCTAAATATAAGCCCGCAGTAATTACTACTTTTTTTTAAAATATTATTAAAAAATTAGTAGATTAAATTAGTATATAAGCTGAATTTGGTGTAGCAGTGTCTAATTTCTTTATTAGATTAAATACAGCTCTTTTTAGTTAGTTTTAAAAAATTAAAAAAGAGCTTCCCTTTTCTTTTTTTTTTATTCCTTTTTTTTTTTTATTTTAGATTTATATAAACCAGAGCTGAGGAGAAAAAATATTAATATTAGTTCTTCTTTTATTTTAGTTTTTCTTTATCTAATAGTTAGTTAGGGTTTGACTGGGGCTGCAGCTGCTATTATACAGCTGCTTTTATATTATTAAATATTAAAGCTGGTTTTCAGATTGGTTTTATATAGTTTTTTTATTTAATAAAATATTATAATTAGCTCTTCCGGCCTTTTATTATATATTATTTATTAAAAATCTTTTTAATTTTATATTCTTTTTTACTGTTAACTATTATAAATAGTAGTTATAAGTTTTTTTTATTTTATAATAGTAATATATTATTAGCTGTTAGATAAAGTAGGTTAATATAAAACATAAGATAAATACTTTTTAATATATTAAATTATATAGTATATAATCCTATTTTTTTTTAAAATAGTATATTTTATATTTTTCTAATCTAGTTTTTTATTAGAATAATTTATATAGATATTTTATAGGCTTAACTATATCTAATCACCTTTTTAGTATAATAAAACAGTTTATTAAGATTAATTAGTCTATTTTTTAGTATTCTGTTATATATAGGCTATAGTACTTTAGGCCTAGTTTAAAATATTATATATCTTCTGTATAATTATATTTTCTTATTAAATAGGGCTGGAGGCAGCAACCTTTAGGTCTATACTTTAAACTATTTTCTGACTGTTTAGATTTAACTTATAATTATAGCTTAAAAAATAGTAAGAATCCTATAACTGTATTTATACAGCTGTTAATTACTAACTCTGCCAGGGGCAGTAGGTTTATCCAGTTTTTTTAGTTATAGTCTGTATAAGCTTTTAAATATATTTTAATAATACTATTTATATATTCTGTTGCTCTATCTGTTTAAAAATAATAAATTATAAATAATCTTTTTATAATTTTTAGTAGATTGTATACTTTTTTTTATATATAATTTATAAACTAGGTATTTTAATCTAAAACTATAATTTTTAAAAAGCTGTATTATTTAATAACTGTTTTAATTAAAGCTTTAGCTGTAGCTTCAGCAGTAATTTTTTTTATTATATAAAATATTACTTTTTTTATTAGTCTGTCTGTAATTATTAGAATATTTATATATAACTTACTTTTAGATAAGTTAGTAATAAAATCTATTATTAGTTTTTACTAAAGTTAATCTGATATTAGCAGTAGTTTTAGTAATTTATACTTTAATTTTTTTTATAGCTTTATACAACTGTAGATATTACAGTTTTAAATATATTTTTATATATTCTGGGATATATTAGATTAGAAGTATATTTTACTAAAAAAAAATAAATCTGTTTTTAGCTGGGATACTTTATAATAAAAGGATTATAATTACTTTAGATAAGATCTATATAAAGCAGTTTATAGTTAGAAATCTACTGTTTTTTTTAAAAATATATCTAAGCTTTTTTTATTAAATATTTACTTAGGAAGACTTTTAGTTTTAGCTAGAGTAGAAATTTATATATTTTTTTTTATATAAGTTTTATTAGTTTTTAATAATCTGTATTTACTGTTAAAGTACAGGTCCAGCTGTTTTTAGCTCTGTCTTCTAGCTTTAGCAGTTTTATAATAGTCTGCTATATTTATTCTAAAAGGTTTTTATCTGGTTCTATATTATATTTTTATAACTATACTAAAGCTGCAGTAAGTAAACCAGTTTTTAGTTTTAGATCTTTTTTTAATATTCTACTAAAAATCTGTATTATATAAGATGATATTTTAAAATCTTATTTATTAGATATATTCTGTTTTTATTATAAAAAAGTATCTGCTTGCTTATTTTCTGTTTTTTTTTTTAATAAACTAGTTTAAAGTTAAATCTACTTAAGATTAAGCTTTATTATATATATCTTTCTATAAGTTTGTATAGTTTAAAGAAGTATTTTAAATTCTTATAATTAGTAATTACTATAAACTCTAATACTAAACACAACTTAATATTCTAAGCTTTTAAATATTATATAACTACTAGTAGTTTTTTATTATAGATCTTATAGTTATATTCAGCTGGTATGTTTTATTTAAAAAAACAGGTATAAAAATATAGTTTTTTATTTTTATCTATTTAAAAAAGTATTTTTTTTATATTATAGTCTAAAAAGTCTGTTTCTACTATTATTATATATTTAGAATTAAAAGAACAGAAGACAGGTTTGGTTGTAAACTTTTTTTTTAATATCTAAAAGCTGGTTTTATACTTTTAGATCTATTAAAAGAACTAATTTTTTTTAGTTAGATTTATAAGTAGTTGTATAGTAGCTGAGAATCCAGAAATAAATTTACAGTAAAAGTTTATAAATTTTAAAAAGCTTTAGACAGCTTTTACTAACTTAGGGCTTTTTTATAAAATAATTATTTTAATTTTTTTAAAATCTATTTTAATACCTTACCCTATATGTACGATAAATCTAAAATAAAAAGTTTTTTTTCTTTTAAACTTATACTTTTTAATATCTAAAAACAAACCAGCTTTTTTTAGTTTTTATAATACTTTTTATATGTATTTACGGTGTTTTTTAATATTTTTATCTATATAGATTAATATATTATTAATATAGGCCGAACAGAATTTGTTAAAATATTTATATAATATTTAGTTAATATACTTTTAAAAGATATTTAGAGTATTTGCTAGTCTAAAGAATATTACTAGCTATTTATATAGCCTATACTATATATAAAAAGCTATTATCTATTTTTAACCCTTTATAATATAGATTTTATAAAAGACAGATAAAATATTTAGTTTAGTAAACTATTTTACTTTTCTAATCTGGTTTAGGATCTTATAAATTAGGAAAAGCAGATAGCAGTTCTTTTTTATAATTATATTAAATATTTAGTAATCTATACAGAATTTTAATTTTTTTTTTAGCTTTTATATAAAGAGTATTAGGACTGCTGCTGAGAAGTAACTAACTTATATAAAGTTTTTTTCTAATAGTTTAGTTAGTTTAGACTGTAAGACTGTTAGTCTTTTTTAGAATATATTATAAAAAAAGCCCTATAAAACTTCTGGCTTTTTTTTATTCTAGTATATAAGTTTGATTTTATAGTTAATATTTTTTTTTTAGTATAGTAGTAGTTTCTCTGTATTCTTTGGTTAAAAAAAAGATAAAAAATTCTAATAGTATTTAAAAAGTATTATATATAGATTAACTGCCTTTTTAGTTTGGAGTACTTTCTAAATATTAGTAAATAAGATTATAAATATTTTTATACTTTTTTTAGATCTTTTCTACAGATAGTTTTTAAATTCTGTTTTTATAATTAGCTAAAGTTTTAGGTTTGTATATTATAAATATAGTAGGTCTCTTAATCTTATTTTAGTTATATATAGAAATAATTATTCTTAATCTGGTTTTAAAATACTATTATAATAAGACAGCCAGTTTTTTCCTAGGATTAGATTATATCTAAGCTTGTTAGGTATTATATAAAAGTATGTTTTTTTTTTAGTATAAGATTCTATATCTATTTTTATCTGTATAATAAAGTAGATTAGTACTTTATTATCTAAGATTTCTTATACTAATTTTAGATTAATACTAATAATTAATAGGCTATTTACTTTAGCAAATATTTTATTTATAATACTATAGATTAGGTATTTTAAATTAATAAAAATATAGGTAGTTATAGTAAGATTTAAAATAGCCTTTATTAAAAAACAGTATATAACTATATATTTTTTTTAAAACTTTTCTATTTTCTTTTAGTTTTATCCAGTAATTCTTATTTAGATATATAATTTTATACTAGACTTTCTTTTTTTTCAAGTCAGAGTCTTTATCTAATAAAGGATATTATTTTTTTATTACTAAAGGATAGATATAGCTGCAGCTATACTTATTAGTTGTACAGCAGGTTTCAAAAAATATTAGTAAATAAAATATTTATTTTATTTATAATAAAAATAGTAATCTGCTTTATATTTTTTTTATATTTTACTAGATATTACCTATTAAGTCTGTTTTTAAGAGTTATTAGTTATTAAGTAGAAGTAGTATTTTTTTTACTATATAGCAGCTATTTAAATAGGTTTCTATTCTATTAGTTTAAAGCTTAGTTTATATTATACTAATATAGTTTTAGTATAGTTTTTTTTTAAAAAAAAATACTTTATTAAGATTATAGTTTATACAGTACAGTTAGTTGTAATATTTTTTATATATAGATTTTTAAAAAATTCTAACTAATCTTTTAATAAGCCTTTAGTTTACTGTAGTATCTAGTATAGTCTTTTTCTATTTATTTAACTAATTATATTTTTCTGCCTATAATAGGGCTTTGTTAAAGTTATTTAAAAATTCTTTTAGTTTTATTTTTTTGTTTTATTATATTAACCCAGTTTAGAGCTTTTTATTATATATTAGGGTTTTTAAATATTTTATTTATTACTATAAGTATATCCTCTAGTTGTACTGTTTCTATATTTTAGGATTTAATCTAAGGGAGAATCTGTTATGCTGTATATTTATATAGTCTACTATAAATATAAAAAACTTATTCCAGTCTAATAAAGTAGCAGTTTCTGTTTATTATAAGCTTTATATATATATTTAGTTTAAATAGTTTATAATTACACTTGTTTTTTTTATTAAATAATTTTATATTAAAGTATTAAAAGTAGGGTCTATAGTTTAGTTTATATAGTTATTATAAAAGATTTCCCTCTAATTTACTATTAATAGTAGAAGTTATATTATAATTCTGTAATTCATTTATTTATTTTTTAAAAGCTAGTTTCTGTTTTACTATTTTTATATAAAGGCTGATTAGCTTTTATAAAAAAAGTTGTATATTATTATATATAGCTGTAGATACTGTAGTCGGCCGCAGTCCTTTCTAGTCTATTTATTCTATTATTTTAATAATTCTTTTAATTTTATTTTATTTTATTTATATACCTAGTCGGGCTCTGTCTAGGGCTTTTTAATAAGCTATTTCTAATATTATAGGACGGATGGATTATGCTAATTAAAATATATCTTAGAATAAAAAGAAATAGCTAAAAAGCTATTTTATCTGTTTGTATAAAATTCTTTTATATATATGCTAAGCTAGTGCTAGTTTAGTACTTGATATGCAAGGCCTCAGGTGTCAATTAGTGCCTGAAGCCGAGCTCTATAACAGGGCCTTGGTCCCATAACAATATAGTATTAAGCAGGCCTATAGGCACTGCCAGTACAGAATTAGCTAACTAAACTATAGTTTTTATAATAAACTATAAATAAACTGCTAGTATTATAGTAATAAAAAAAGTAAGTAAAGCTAAAAAGATTTACAAATCTAACTATAATAATAATCTAAAAAATTTAATTAAAGCTCTTCAGAATAAAGATCCTAAAACTTAAAAAAAAAAGTTAATTATTTAAAAATTAGGAAACTACATCCAATAGATTATTATATTTTAAAAATAGATTTTATATACTAATAGTAAAAGGCCTATATTAAAAGTTACTATAGTAATATTATAATAATCTATTAGTAGAATACTTTAGATAAAATAAAATTAAGCAACTTTTTTAAAAAAAGTTCTACTAAATTAGCTTTTAAAATAATATAGAAAATTATATAGCAACATACCCTATCTGCTAATATTAAACTATATTTAAATATTAATTATATAAAAGGTTTAAAAGCCTACTAATCCTATTAAAACTATAGGCTGAAATTACTATAAACTTTATTATAAAACTATCTAAACTGTATTATTAAAACTACTAGATAGATTCTATTCTAATAATAGTTAACTAGTTTACAAAAATAAACCGGTTTCTTTCAGTATTATATATAATTCAAGCTGAAGAATTAGTAGAATTATTTTACTAAAAAATTAAACTTAAATATAGAGCTTTAAATAGTATTATTATAAATAAAGGCTTTTTATTTACCAGTTAATTCTAGTCTAATTTTTGCTATTAAACTAAAATTAAATAATAATTGTTAATAGTATTTTATCTTTAAACTAATAGCTAAATAAAACAGGTAAACTAAGTACTTAAATACTATTTAAAATATTTTATAACTAAAAATCAGAACTATTAGATAAACCTGCTCAGCAAAGCTGAGTTTGCTTATAATAACTATTCAAATATATCTACTAAAATAATATTTTTTAAAGTACTAATAGATTATTTTTTTAAATTTAGACTTTAGATTAAGAATAATCCTATAAAAATAGAAATACTTTTAGTATTTAAAAAATTAGAAAAGTTAAAGACTCTATAAAAAAATCTATAAAAGAACTAGTAGAAAGCAAGTAAAAGTTATTTAATTTATTATAATTATTATTACAGTATACTAGCCTTTAAGCAAAAAAATAAAACAGTTTATATTTTTAAATAAAAAGATTTACTTAAATTATCTACAGTAAATATTAAGTTTAAAAAAACTCTTTAAAAATTAATCCTAAAATTTATAGGGCCCTTTAGAATTCTAAAGGCTGTAGAAAAACAGGTGTTTTACTTATATTTTTTTAATAAATATACTTAGCTGTATAATATTTTCTATATTTTATTACTAAAATTTTAAAAAGCTAGAAAAGACGTCCCCAAAACTTTACTAATACCAGATCTAAATAAAAATAAAAAGTAAAAGATAGAATAAATATTAAACAGCCTATACTACTAAAAAAACTAGTTCTATCTAATAAAATAATAAAAATAGTTTTTAGAATATAATTAATAGTTACCGGCAGAGAATTTAATAAATATTTAGTAAAAAATTTAAAAGTTTAATAATTAGGGCGCAGTTGCCTACTTTATAAAACATAGATTAAGATTAATATATAGTAAAAATAATAAAATAACTATAAAGCATCCGCAACGTGCATATAAACTATAATAAAAAAAATATAAATTAATAATATTATATATTTATTTTGTTTACAACTATATATTGAAACTATAGAAAAAATAATAATAAAAACCCAGATTATATATATTTAATAGGGTAAAATAGTATTATAAAAGTATAAAAATATTAAAATAAGCTACAAATACTAATAAAATAATATTAATCCTACAGACTTTTATTTAATTTTATAAAAAAATTATTTAGTAGAATCTATACTAACAGTTTTTCTGCCCTCTGCCTATCTAAATATAGGCAGATAACCTTTTAAATAATATTATTTAAAAAAGTAACTACTGCTACCAACTAAAATAAATAGCCGGTATTACTGGACAGAAGATAGAGGTATTTAGAATTATCTTTAGTCTAAGCAGCTAGAATATAGTATTTAAATATAAAACTATAGTAAATATCTGTATATTTCTATTAAACTATTAGTATTTATTTATTATATTAATACTAAAACTCACAGCTATAGCTTTTTTTATAGTAGTAGAAATATAATACTTTATATAATATACTTTTTTTATATTAATAAATTTACCGGCCAGGGCAGCAGCAGTACAGGCAACTAAATAGTATAATATTAGATTTTAGACTTTTTTATTTTTAGTATTCTAAAAGAAATCAGCTTATTTTAAAACTATAGTAAGATTAATAGTATTTCTAAATATTATTATAGCTGTCTAACCTATATTTAATTTATATACTAAAATAGTATAGGAATAAAAAAAATAGAATAAACTTAAAAAAAAAAAAACTTATTAAACTATAGTTTGTCTTTCTAGTAGTATATTATTAGTACTTTATTAATAATACTATATTAAAAATACAGCAGAGCACGAAGTTTTTTTTATTAATAAAATTAAAATTCTTAACTAAAGTATACAAGCACTTTAAGTACTATATAATATAAAAAAAAAGGGCTGGACGGCTAAAAAACAGAGAGTTAATAATACAAATATCTTAATTTATTAATAAGTTTATAATAATCTGTTAGCATCTTAGTAGTACTAAAAATATAAAAATATATATACTTATACTTATAAAGTAGATTTAAAAATAATAAATAATAAAAATAATATAGAAATATAAACAAAGCACGACAGTAATAAAGTTAGATAATAAAAGAATTATCTAGTATAAATATTAATATATAATTATAATATTAATATTTTATACAAAAAACCATTATATTTCTAAAACAGAATAGTTTTAAATTATAATAATTATATCTAACTAAAACTAGCTTTAGAAAAGTACTGCCTACTACTATTATATTTATCAAAACAGATTAGCTTATCTATTAAAATAGTACTATTATACTGCTATTATACTACTGAGGACAGCTGCATATAAAGAGGGGCCTAATTATTATAGATAATTCTTAAGAGTATAGTAAACCACCAACAGCTTCCCCACATATTTCTAACAGAGGAGTTGTGATGTTAACGATTAAAAACCCCCTTCAGTATTTAACTTTTAGAATCTTACTATACCTTTAGGATAGCAAGGATTAGTCTTAAAATCAATAGACTGCTACTATTCTATACCTAACTGACCCATTTTCCCTTAACAAAAGGCTGCAGTCACATACAGCAAGTATTGCAGGTCTGTCCTGTAACAAATTCCCCTTTAGTATTTAACTCCTAGAATCTTGCTATACCTTCAGGATAGCAAGGATTAGTCTTGAAATCAATAGACTGCTACTATTCTATACCTAACCGACCCATTTTCCCTTAACAGTCTACTTATTCTATAAACTGCAGCTACTTAATGTTGCTTGCTTTAGGCTATTAAAAAAGTTATATAGCCAGTATATATCTAAAACTATTTATTATAAAAAGAAATTAATTACTAAGCTTAATTTTTTACAGTTATATTATAGTATCTATACTAAGGCCTTTTTTAATATTAATATACTTAGTAGATTTTATACTACCGGCCTTATTTTTTTAAATTTTTAAGAGGTGCTTTTAATACTATAGATTTAATTAAAAACACCAACTCTACTAATATTCTTATATTCTAATTAGTTTTTCTATTTTAGAAAAATGCCTGTAAATCTATATAAACTTAGAAGGCAGAGATAAGAAATACAAAAACTTACAGATTAAGGCCTGGTATTAATAGTTTTATATAAAGTTATTAAAAAGATAATTAAGGCTGCGGAATAGTCTATACAAAACACAGTTCTGCTTTAATAATAAGTTAAGTAGTTTTAATCTATATAAATAAGTAAAAAAAAAAGGAAAAGGCCTTATACTGTTATATACAGCAGGGAGGTACTTTAACAGGCTAAAAGGGCTTTAATATAGCTTAGATATAAGAAAATAAAATAATTTAAACTGTAGTATTAAGACCGGCCAGGGCATGCCGGCCAGCCTGCTGCAGTATATGTAGAAGTAAAAAATACAATTATTTAAAATATCCTTATAAAAATAACAAGAATTAATATATATAGCTTTTTTTTGGTGGTTGAATAGCCTTAGAAAGCGGCCAGCGAGGCAGTCAGCGAGGCGGCGGCAGACCGCCGCCGGCTCGGTGTCGCGCCGGCTCGGTGTCCGATTACGTTAGTGGGAGAACAGGTGACGAAAGTAGAGAAGGTGATTGAGTGAGAGTACACTGAGGTGTATTGGAATACGCTGAGGATTATTGATTGAACAGTCATTTACTATAAGCCTCCTTTTCCTATTTTGTACAAGTCTGAGATCCTATTTCTTGAGGTATTCAGACCTCTCCTCGCTCATTACTTCGAGGAGGACGGGAAGGAAGAAGAAGAACACACGGATGAATATACACTCTTTTGATTCTCCTTCGCGGATACGTATCTTTCACTACTCGGTCTCTCACACGATTTCTAGGCTTGGTGGTAGATATTCTCTCATCTCGACCCGTCTGATTGGTCAGACTGCCGTCGAGCGCTTCCCTCTTCAATAAGAAACTTGGGAAGGAAATGGACCAACCCGAGGTCACTGTAATGAATCCCTCCATTTTTCCACGACATATGGCTTTGCTTAAAGCCTTAGTAAAGACTCGGTCATCGGGGGAAACAAACTACCATTTGGTTACGGGCGCAAACGATATTGCGATTTTACATAGTAAACACCTTCCGTCCCATACTTGAATCGAATCAGTCTACTGAATCTCGGATCTAATTAGTCATTTCTTGAATTAAAGAATGTTCAAAAGTCTTATACTAAAGCGTGGGCGTGATCTCGCGATCTACCGTACCAACAGTTTCTTACGTGTTAAGAGGGCCGCCATCATTCTCTGATCGTCCGCACGGTTGCAAACTGGATGAATCGCAAGAATTTGCCCGCCGTCGCTATATCGATTTACTCACTTTGATCTATCTACCTCCTAAGCGCCCTGCAGTCGCTGCTGCTGCTAATGCAATTCTCTCTAGCGGGTGAATCGAAGCTGCCTACTATTGGTGAGCACTGGCAATAAAGCTTTCTCCATCACCATCCCGAGTATCTTGTTCGCCATCAGGGAGCCATGTATCTCTAGACGAAGAAGTACCTACTTCAGTAGATTGCGGGAGAGTGACTCGATTCCTATGAGTAGACAATCGCCCAATACAGACTTGCTGCGGATGATATTTGGAACTTAGATGAGACTGGATTCCACATTGGCGTTGGAGACCTGCGGATTATTATGCACGAGCCTAATAGCTAGATTTCTGGTAGGGTTGGTACTAATCGCGAATATGCGATTGTTCTTGAAGTTATCTCAGTCGATGGTACTACTATCGCACCAGTAGTAATCCTTACCGCGAAGGCCCTGCTACTGTGGTAGTTTGAGATAGGCGATAAGAAAATCACTGTTACCAGATCCTTGTACACTGAAGACTGCTGAGCGTGTGAAGAAGCTAAAAGAGTGGCTAGAGGATAAGATATCTCGTATGCGGCCAACATCCGCTAGTCACCTGCTTGGAAAGCTTGCAAATGCTGCGACAGAATTCGCCTCTATGGTTTGAGGGTTGGAGCAGAATGTAGATAATTCGGAGTACCTACGAGAGTTTCGCTACGCACACGAAAATCAGTCGCATAAAATTTGGAATTGCCTGGGTTAGTGCATTCTAGCCAGGCTGTTCGTATGGAGAGCACTCTAAAGAGTAGTGAGAACCCAAAGGCTCTCATGAAACTGTGAGCGTATTGTATTACCAGCTGGAGGTCATCACGGAGCTGAAATGCTTTTGCAATCTCATCAAATACTAGTGCTGCTTTCTGTATTGGCCAATCAAATTGCTTCATTCGGTCTAATAGTTATCTCCTAAATCGTACTGCTTTGGTTGAATGTATGAATACGCGATATCATTTGGGTGACGGAGCCTGAGCCATAAATGATAAGTTATGTAAGGCCCCAAATAATGCGAAAACAATAGCATATCGATAATTTGTGCAAACTGGAATGCTGAGGATGTCTCGCATATTATTCCAGTCTATGACGACATTTCACGCGGGTTTGAAATTGTTAGATTTCTACCTTCCCATTCGGGTTAGCGCCCGACGTAGTCAACTATTTTAGGAGTCCCCCAATAAGAGCGCGGTGTGCTTCCCGATTCCAATAGAAATCACGTCACAAGGCGATGTCAGCGTAGTCTAGTCAGCAACTCCGAGTCGGTTTGACCACATTTGACCGACTCAAGCCCCTTTAAGAGACTAGGATTACTGACACTTCGGCCTTTTTTCCTATCCCCAGTCGCGTCATGCAACATTCTCCGGACTCCCTGAACACCGACTCGGCGAATCCTAGGCGAAAAAATTTGCCAACCAAAGTCGTTGCGTGAGTCGGTCATCTCAACACCGAGGAAGTCTTTGCCCTGCTGACGCGTCGGCAGTTGTCACCGTTGCCATTCTAAGAAGATCAAGTGCTCGGGTGGTCAGCCTTGCCAAAATTGTGTTCATGCCGAACAGGGCTCGGATTGCTCATACCCTGAACGCAATCGGAAGATCAAGGTCTCACAAAGGTTCGCCGCCCATTCCAATAGGTTAATGGTGACTAGTCAGGATAAGAAAAGCTGATCGACAAGTAGATTTATCGATGAGCTTTTCGAGGAGATTGACACCTTGAAACGACAACGTGTCTCTTCAAATGAAAATTTTAATACGACTCCGCCTATCTGTACCTCGCGGCAAGGAAATGGAAGACCGCCGCAGCCCTCAATGGCGCAGGATGCTGAAGAGCCTGAGTCACAAACAGGCGCGCACAACTCCCAGCCGAACACAGACATAAACCCACAGACAAACTCACAACCCAACACCCATGCTAATCCGCAGCCAGACGCACAGCCTAGCTCGGTTTTTGATTCCCCTTATGAAACTCCATGGTTCGACAACCGAAACATCTTTCACACGCCCATCCTAATCAGCGAAGAAGCCGACGCTGCCTTTGCAACCCGCTTTCGACAGGTGATATCCGACCCGCGCGTCCCCGAGCCGACGCATTTGCTTCGCCTAAACTACGCTGAGGATAGAGCATTGCTGGCGTTGCCGGAGCCAGGACTTGCATGGCCAAGTCAACCCCGTGCTCGCTTCTTGGTCGAAGCAGCCTTGAAATACATTTGTCGATGCTATTACATTACTCGTCCAGGTGCTGCTCGGGAAATGATGGATAAGGTTATCTCGACCCCAGCCGCGGCCAGTTCTATTCTGAGTTGCAAATACTGGGCGCTATTTGCTGTCGGAGAGCTTTATGCAACTCGGGCTCCGGCGATGCATAGCTATCCTGGTATGGCCTACTTTTCACAGGCGTGCAAAATCTTAGGTTACCCAAATGAGCGCCCGGGGACAGAATCAATAGAGACATTACTGCTTCTGGTACGCGGTGATGTCCCTCGGTTTTCTTATTCAGGTTTTGCTAACGATCTCTGACCTAGTCAATTTACTCTTTGGCCGTTAACCGACGGTACAGTGCATACATCCTATCAGGTACAGCCATGCGCACAGCAATAGTCATGGGTCTTCACCTCAAAATCCCTCAAGTACAACTGCCTGACTTGGGGGCTCAAGAACATAGAAAACGCCTATTCTGGACCACGTACATGTTTGATCGGATGTGGGGCGCCCATCTCGGACATCCAGCGGCAATCCAGGACGATGATATCCAGGTCGACCTGCCTTCTGTCCTGCCAAACAGCGAGCTGAGCGAAACAAATTTGGACCAGTGCGATGATTTTGACGTCGAATACTGCGTGGCCAGTATCAAATTGACACGACACCTGACGAGCGTTGTCCGGTCTATATATAATTTCCATCCGCAGCACCAAGAGACGCAGCTGTCCACTCGAGTTCACCGGGCCCTACAGAACCTCCAAGCTTGGATGACTCAATTGCCACCTCATTTAAAAATTGATCATACACCCGGAGTGGTGAGAGATTGGAAAGTGGTTTCCCTGCACTTGTCGTTCTATCAAGTCAGATATTTCTTCGAAATTCTATCGTAGCGGCTTTTACTAATGGTATTCACAGTGCGTGATCCTTGCCACTCGTCCAATACTACTGCACGCTCTACGTGTACAAATTGCGAATTCAAGGGGTGGATCCCAGACCGGGTCTGAAGTTCCGGCGACTGCCTCTGCTCTGGTGGAGGCCTGTATTCGGTGCGCCCGACATTCAGCGCAGCTGCTTGCCCAGTCCTGGATTGACGGGCTTTTCACGAACTACGATTGCTTTTTCACCCAATATCTATTTTCCTCGCTGACTATTCTGGCTATCTCAAGCATATACTTCGGCCAGGAAGCTCATACCGACCGGAACTCATATCAAGAAGCTTCACGACTTTTGGCAGAGCTCAAGGATGTCGGAAATTTCGTAGCTCAAGAGTATTATCACCATGTTGAAGCCATTACTGCTGCCTTGGCGGCGTATGCGAAGACTGTAATACCTTTCGAACCCTTTGAGGGAATGGGACCAGATACCTCTCACATGCCGCATAATTCGTCCGCCCATCCTGGAGTGACATGGAATGACTCATCTTTGCTCCAGCTTCTGTCTCAGCCACCGCTCGACATGCAGTTTATTGATGACGTTGTCGGTGAGACTTACTACCAGGGGAGATATGAACCCGACTATGCGCCTGGCCAGTGATTGCTAGATTGATTACATTTTGTTAGTCAGAATTCGATACGTGGGATCCTGAGCTATCTACGTTCTATGCTTATATGTGTTCAATCACTCTTTCACACGGGCAGTATTAGGGCCCTAAGATGTCGGGGTGACATCCCCAGCTTATATGATGTGACCCCTGGCACGCATGGCTTTTTGTATATACGTACCTTCATTTAACCGATTCTATTAAACGCGTTCTGAAAAATACCGGGAAGTCCCATGGTTGTAGCACTTGCGGGTAGAGTGAGGACCCAGGCCCTATAAAACATCTGGTCTCATCCATGCGCATGGGTAATTTCAGAATAGTTACTCTAAATTGAGCTATGTGCAGTTTTATAAGAATACTTGAGGCCACTTTTGTCTGACATTAGTTGGCACTATTAGGTGAAACCTTGTAGCTGCATTACCATCGACTGTTGAAATTGCCTGAGGTCATCGCTAGCTGCCATTGGAGCCAAACGGAGCAGGCACGATTTTAAGAGGCTGAGAATCCTCATAAATCATACTCTACCTCGTAAGTTCACAGTCTAACGCCGAGAACTAAACTCATGAATTAGTACACATATATAAGAGGAGAGGGGAACCATGAATGCAAAGCGCATGAGTCAAAACCGCGCCACTCACATTGCCAATGTGAGAATCGAAATCACAACAACCAAGACACAAACTTGCGGTAAAACCAGCGAGAGCCCACATTCTCCATCTCAGCATTGTGTCTCGCAATAAAAGCTGCTTCCTCGTGATTGATCTGTTCTTTGCCAGTCCACAGATCGGCTTCCGCGGGCTGAACACCTTTGCGTTTGGTGATAAACTTGTATCCGAAGATCAACATAAGATATAGGGAGATACCCAAATACGCTGTGATAAATTCGTATAGTCGAAGTTGCACCATTTCTTATTGTATGTGAAGACGTCATAATTCTTTGTCAAAACGATGATAATGCAGAAAGCCAGAGCAATGTAGGAGCCGACCACGCGAAGGGTGCGACGTATGCGAGATTGGAATCTGGGAAATGTTGAGCCCGTGGGGTCCGCACGAAATATATGTGGGTGACCAGAATGGAGATCCAGGCCAATAAACCGAATATAGTGACCAGGTTAACAAAGTATTTGAATCCCGTCTGGGAGTTGCTCCGGACGTTCATGTAGGAATCAGGGCGATGGAAGAGCAAATTGCCAGCGCATAGACAGGAATACCGCGTCTGTCAATTTGGGCAAAGATCTTGGGCCTTTGCCCTCGGGAGCAAGACCGTAGAGTGTACGGGTTGCGATGTACAAATCAGAGTTGGCGGCCGAGAAAACAAATAGCAGAATGCAGGCATTGATGATGTGCGACAGTACGGGGATGCCAGAGTTCTCAATAGCAACGACAAAGGCCGAGGCAGCCGCCGAGCCGCTCGGCTTCGCAAACTTGGAATTGTTGTAGGGCAGCTTCTGATCGTTGTAGGGTACCAGGGTACCGAGTAAGAGGACTGAGAGAACATAGAAGACGAGGATATGCCAGAAAGTCAACTTGGTCGCACGGGGAATGGCACGACGAGGGTTCTGCGCCTCGGCGACGGTCACACCAACCAATTCGGTACCAAGGTATGCGAATGTGGCAGAGATCATGGTGGACCAGAACGCGAGGAAGCGGCCAGCATCGCCCTCCATGTAGTGGTTGAAAGCACCGGGATTCTTCCAGTAACGGAACCCCTTCCGATCATGGTCAGGACCGCCGCCTATCATAAGGATGAGTGAGAGCAGAATAAAGCCCAAAATGACGATAACATTGAATGAGGACAGCCAGAATTCAAATTCCCCGAAGAAGCGCACGCCGAAGTAGTTAATACATACGACCATGATCCACAACAGTGATCCAGACTCCTGCATTTACTTTATCCTGTGGAAGCCAGTATGATATGACGAGTCCAGCGGTTACAAGGCACATATCAAGGTACAGTATTGTGGGAATGCACAGTGATGAGAAAAATAACAAGTATAAGATTAAAAACGAGGTGATTTTGGAAAATCTCCCTTGGGGAGATCATGTTCGGCGTAATACTTTAGATTCCGGAGCGTAGACACCAAGGGCGGGCAGCCTGCCCGCCGGGCCGTTGAAAATGTGGCACCGGTGTACTATCGGTTTACCGATGTAAACCCTAAATCAATGGTAAGGCTTTGCTGGCCATTTGGTCCGCGTGAAATTTGATGTTTCAGCCGGTAATCCTATTGACCGAGGGCGCATTGGAAGGTACAGAAGGACCCTTTTTTGCGATTCTTTTTCCGCGCCGAGGTCGCACCCATGGAAGGGCATGGCCACAATTCATCAGGGAAGAGGTCAACCAAGGAAAGGCTGTAAGTCTCGTTTATTTCGATGAAGAATGTTGTGCTTACAATGTTAGTCCTCTCTATGTTGTTGAGTCTGCTTCTCTGATAATCGATCCAAGCACACTCATTGACTAAGCTGGAGAAGAATTAGAATCCACTTGTTGGCATCTCACAATGACCGAAGACTAGATAACTCGGTTGGCTTCAAAGTAGAGAAACCCTCGACGCTCATCGACGCTCAAGGCATCATGGGATAAGATAGCCCTGCATCCATCGGGCGCGACGCAGCACGGGCAAAACGGCTTCTGCCCATCACATTTGACACGCCTAATCGAGACCTGTTAGCTGTGTGCACTGCCTGACACTGGCTCAGACGCACACCCGTGCCACGATCTAGAGATTGGTCAGTGGTAGGTCGACGGAAAGAAAGGAGGGAAACACACCTGTAGATAAAGCATGCGCTTCGTGTCTGTGGCCTGACCTTGCGACCGGGCCAGCAGCCGCAATAGGAACATTCACTCCTCGAGTACAGATGAGCTCCCGCAGCCTGAACATGAATTCGATGGGTTATCATCGCTGTTACCCCGCTCTCAGACGTTTTTGATAAGCGTTGTTAGATGCTGTCCGGCTATCCTGGCCAAGGCTGACCGCCTTAGAGCTATCACCAGGTTTAGAAAGAGCTCCATCAGATAAATGAAATCAGCTTTAACATCACCATCACCATCATCACCATCATCATCATCATCATCATCATCATCATCATTATTGATCGCCCACTTCGGTCCACAAATTTACCTGAAACGTCGCGAGAGTCGACGAATGGGAAGTCAGAAAGTGATAGAGACAGAATCAGACACAGGAGCTCGTCATTTCTAGATTCTGTACTTCTTACCTACAAATTGGCTTCTGCATGGCTTCTCTTGTTCGGCTGAGCTACAGCGCTGCTGTCGTATTATTTATAATCATCGTCCCCAGCGCGTATGCTTTCGACCAGACGACCGACTTCGGGTAACTTTTGATTATGTACATGTTCATCTAGACAATCTCTTTTTTCTGGCAACTTGTTCCCTGCGACATCTGGTACTAATATCTTCTCAAAATCAACATTGTTGGGTCTGCCAAATCATCTCCTATTGATCACTCTATCCGCCTAGAAGTCGAATTTACATGTCATCGACATAGGATTTGCTTCCTATGGCCAGGTAGTGGTTTCCTAGCAAGTCAAACCTGTTTGAACTTCTATTTGTGTAGCATAATGTCCCAACTTGCTATATAGACTTCCAGGTCTCGCCCTTGAGGCACCACTTTGTAATCTCTCGTTCCCAAAGCCTATTTCCTTCTTGCTCCTTTAATTCCTTCTCCTGTAATTCATTCAATGATCACAGAATAAATGTTTCGAAGACATAATTATCGTCAAATGACGGAGGAATCCGGTATAATAGTTATCGATTCAGAGCGGGGTTTTTAGGAGGGAACGTTTTTCCTTAATATTGGTTTCACTTAAAACCTAATATGGGATCTATTGTAGTTAGGTACTGTACCTGAAGCCCTTGTCCATGACATCTGTCAAGTCGGAGTCCACACACAACCCAATTGTTCCTCCCACACTGGCCTGTTCGCTGGTCATGTATTCAACAATGCCCTGAGATGCGAAAGCATCCCTCTGCGAGTTAACTCTTCTAACAATAAAGAGATAGACGATGTAAGCAGCAATAAGGGCAGTCCAGCTGACAATGCTCAGGATGCATCCTTTCGCATATCGTGGGTACTCATCCTCAGTCCACGCTTGAGGACTGACGATGCACCCTACGCAGTACACAATAAAAAATCCGGCACTAACTACACTTTTCTTTGTGTTTCCTTTAACATTACTGGCCATTAAAGATCCAGTTGCCGATATGAGTGCGGAGCAGCAAGCCGCGAGCCAGGTTGCGGCAACAATACCCCAACTGCCGTCCCGGATCGGAAGAACGAGTAGAATAATTGACCCACATAACGGGACTAGAGAAAGCCCAATGGCGGTACAAATTCGAGTCCCAGGGAATATGCGTGGAATCAGAGCTGAGATCCAAACTGTGATAAAGTTGATGGCACCCCCTGGGAGTCCCACAAGCATGGACTCATAGTTCGAGTAGCCGAAGCCATTAATAACAATTGACGAAAACTTTATAGGGTAAATTACTGTCTGTTCAAACAAGAAGAAAGAGCAGTGGGTGAATACCTTCAATATTGGAGTAGTGAGAGTAATGCAGAGGGCCATGAAAAAGTCCAGCCAGGTCAAAGGTGAGACAAGGGCCTCCCTAAGCTGCTGCCTATTAAATTCAGCTCTGTCTCTGGTGAGGCGGTCAATAGCAAGCCGCTGAGTTGCGATGTGGCGTTCTCTCTTGCTGAGAAACCATGCCGTCGTTGTATCTCTTGGCATCAACGCAAGGAAAGCGAGGCCACAAGCGGTGGTCAACCCGCCGAAAATGAGGAAGATCGCCCGCCAGCTCGCGATTGTCAGATTCGCATGCCCGACAGCATACATAAGCAACGCCCCAATAATTTGGCTTATGCCATTCATTGAAACCCATGCCGCAACGCGGAGTGGGTGTTCATTCCTTTTATACCAGTTTGATGTTATAATGATGAAAGCAGGCGAGACACAGGCTTCGGCGAATCCAAGAAAAACTCTTGTGGCGGCAATTCCTTTGAAATTGGAAGTCGCACCCATCGTCATCTCCACCCCAAACCCCAGATAACAATGGCAGTACCAACAAAAGGGATCAGTCGAAAGCGGCTGAGAATATAGGCAGCAGGGTATTCGGAGGCGAGCTGGCCGAAGTAAAAAAGAGATACTACCCATGAATACTCAAGCCCTGAAAGGTTGAGATCGGTTCTTAGTCCAAAAACCGCGGCATAGTTAATAGAACCCTTATCAATGTCTAACAGGCGGCATCAATGAGTCAGTCATTTTCTTCTCCAGTCAAGGACATAAAAATTACATACACTGAAAGAAGTATACCAAAGCCATCAGGGGCATGATGATGGTGTCAAGTTTCCGCACAAGTTTCGCCTCTTCTGCTAGATCAATTCGCTCAAACATTACTCCAGCTTCATCTGGCTGTTGTGAAGATTCCTCGATATGTGTCGCGGGGTCAATTTCATCGTGCGAATTTGAAGTAAAATTCATAGTGGCTTTTTTGGTTGGTGCTGTTGGCTGTTATAGTGGGTCGGAGTGGGTGTAACAACACTGAGAGAACCTACCGAGGGAGAAGAGGCAGTACATATAGCCGTGGGAGTTGAAAGGCCCTCTTCCCCGCAATGGATTATCCTCTCTTGGCTCGAATCTTATTTCGCCCCAGGGAAGTATCTCCTTATCGACTTGAGAACACTTGGCTCCATGTCCAAGTCACCGGGTCGGCCGGCGCTCGCCGCCGGCTTTCTAAATTTGACCGACAGAAGCCCCTTCCCAACCATCTCCATCCAATGCAAGATTCTGTCAACATTTCCAAAAAATCACCCCCGAGGTGGCTTCAACGGTTTGAAGCACTAGAAATGCCAGCTCTTTAGCGGATTTCCGGGAATATGTCCCCATGAGCGCCCACAGCATGCATGGCGCGTCTGGGGCGAAAGTCGGAAATCCGAAATCCGGACATATGAGATCATGCCACCCCAGTCTCGACGAGATATATACAATTCCCAGAACTTTATTGACAGCATGGATAACCTTTACCTAATGCCTGCACAAGACTTAAGACTGGTAGATCTAATTTGTGGGTTGTGCAACTATCACCATACGGCATGTGCCCCACATGACGACTTGATGTCCTGGCTAATTTTTAAGCTTTGTGATGAATTATTAACGAGTAAAATCTGACACGTCGTATCTCATCCAACGACCGCATTTCTGAGACTCTTAAATCCCCATTATGGATAAACCATATAGAGAAGTGTTTACTTTTCCCTGATTTTCGTTGGGATTCGGCGTAATAGCAAGAGCCGAGGAAGCCGGAACTGGCCCCACGCTGAGTCAGTCAATAGAAATATCTCTAGAGGTCCATCTGAGTGGAATACACTTTTCTCAAGACTTATTCTTTCCCCGAGAGAAAAGAGAATCGGAATCTAAACCTAACCCACGAAATATGTCAACCTGTGCGAAGAAGCCTGTTTTTACGGCTCAGGCACCTGTGCCAAAACCGTCCTTGTCCCAGGCTATGGTTATCAACGGCTTCGTGTACACTTCAGGCGCCGTCGGAATGGACCCCTCCACGGAAGAATTAGTGACGGGCACTACGGCTGACCGAACAGTATGTCAACAAATTATGTTATCCATTGCAATGAATGCTAAGCGATGACAGATTCAATGTCTAAAAAATATTTCGAACATCCTTGACGCCGCCGGAAGCTCCCTCGAGAAAACTGTCAGTTTGATCTAGTGTTCGATGCCTTTCATTCTCATAATGTCCTCACGCTCTGCTTCTAATTGAGTTTGAATCCACAGGTCAAGGTCAATATCTTCATTGATGACATGGCAAACTATGCTGCTATGAACGAAGGTTATCTTCAGATGTTCACCCAGGGAACAATGCCAGTATGTTCTTCAACATGCAGCTTACTTTTATCTATCAGTCCAACTAATACGAGCATGCTAGGTCCGCACGTGTGTTGCTGTAAAGCAACTGCCTCTAGGCACGGATGTTGATATTGAAGTAATAGCGCATCTGTAGTTCCGAGATGTTGGATGCATCTAAAGGTTCCATAATTCGGTGACCAGCCTTGAAGGTTCTATAGGAATTTAGTGAGGTCTCAACAGTTTCGATCCACTCCCGTAGCATATCCCGAATTTCTCCTCTGAAATCGGTTTCCTCTGTGCGGTTCTAGAGTCGACGGCCGTTGCCGTTACCCAGATGCTATGTCGTTGAGATACCTAAGGGGTTGGTCTGCCGGTCGTTCATTAGTGTGGAGTGCCAGGTGTTATGCACATAAAATGAGTCAAAAAACCCTTGAAGTGTAAATAATTTTCTGTGAATTTCTATTACGACTACGTTCTATAGTTACCCGAAACAGCGATAGAGAGAGAAAAGCGCCTAGTTATCCTCTACGTATTTTGACTTCACTGTACGAGGCTATATTTCTGTTGCCAAGTATTTCGTGGGCGTTTATCGGGTAACGTGCATATTTTGGCCGATTGTACCGAACCTTGATCTCCGGGATGTCGGAATTTCCGGTGACCACCGTTGACATGTTTATTATAGTGGTCAAGCCTTGTCCATAATCGGAGCAAGTAGAAATCGCCGAACGTCACAGGAGAGACAAGGTGGGCCCGGTGGGATTCTAAGAAAGACGTGGCGAGTTAAAACGCCGCTCGGTACCGCGGCGAATGGGCCGAAATTACCGAAGGAAGGTTGGGAGCGTTAAGAGAGAGGGGGTACGATGAAGCAGATGAAGATGGACGGTCAGCGAAGGCGAATGACAATAGTAACATAAAACATAGACACCGCCGGCAAGAACGGACGAATTGACCAAACGAATCCTGAACACCGATTTTCCAGTTAGCCAAGATGGCATACTCCCATCACTACAATGCGGACCGCTTGTCCTCACAGGCGGAGGCCACTGCGGCCGTCTGTATGGAGAATCTTTCTAACTGGATGCCCGCCGTCGATGAAATTCGCACCTGGCCAGAGTACACTGAACAACCCCTGCGCGTCCTCCCCAAACTCGCACGGAAACTGGGAATCCAGGAGATATTTGTCAAGGATGAGAGCAAACGCTTTGGAACCGAGCTCGGCTCCTTCAAGGCGCTGGGTGCGCCTTACTCGGTTTACAGGATCTTAGCGGAGGAGGTACACGCCAAGAAGGGTGTCTGGCCTTTAGCAGCTGAGCTCCGCACCGACAAGTATCGGGATATCACGCAGCGCGTCACCGTCTGCGTCGCGACGGACGGCAACCAAGGCCGTGGGTTGGCGTATGGTGCTCAGATTTTCGGCTGTCGCTGCGTCGACTACATTCACAACCACGTCAGCGACGGTCGCGCCAAGCGTATGATGGACTTGGGTGCGATTGTGATTCGAATTGACGGCGAATATGAAGCTTCGGTTAACCGAGCTAAGGAAGATGCTCGCATGAACGGCTGGTACTTCGTCAGTAGCACCTCCTGGTCCGACTTTGATAACGACGTGCCTCAGCATGTAATGAACGCCTACATGGTCGTTCTCGAGGAGGCAATTGCATTGATTCCTCAAATCGATCGCATCTCTCACGTTTTTGTGTGCGGTGGCGTTGGTAGTATTGCCGCCGCCATTTTCCAAGGCTTTTACACTCATCTTCGTGGAATCCGAAAGGTACCTGCTAAAGTGCCCCGCTTTGTTGTTGTTGAACCTTGTGAGGCAGACTGTCTCCTGCAGAGCGCGAAGAACGGCGAGGCTCGTCAGTCTAAAGGCACGCTGCGTACGCTAATGGCTGGTCTGGCTTGTCGTGCGCCTTCTCCAGCCGCGTGGAAGATCCTCAGCTGGTTAACTAGTGACTTTATTGCCGTTCCCGATTCCGTCGCGGTGGAGGGCATGAAGGCGTTAGCTAATGGCCACGAGGGTGATGTGCCCGTAGTGTGTGGCGAGTCGTCAGCTGCCAGCATGGGCGTTATTCTAGGATCTGGCTCAGATCCAACCCTTCGTGAGAAACTGGGACTGGATGAGAATAGTCAGGTCGTGATCTTCGGACTGGAGGGCGCAACTGACCCCGAGATCTACGAGTCCCTAGTGGGCCGGTCACCCGCCGCCGTGTTTGAAGCTCAAGATCGTTTCGCTGCTCAAAACTCGAAGTGATTGGCCCTTATGTTGATAGCATATTCGAGCTATCAAATATATGTTTCGTAAATTTTCACGGATCTTTGTTCGTAATGAACGTATAGACTATCTCGACTGAGCTAGATCGGGCGAAATGGATCAACATTCAAATTATTGACCGGATTTTAGACCTCGGAAATAAGTTTCCCTCGTGTCGTAGTATTTTAGGTCCTTAGTGGGAAACCCTTCCGCAAAGCATCCATGATCCCGTCCATAGCTTTACCGTTTTTTCGTAAGTTACTCATCCTTACCTAGGTAATGATGACCATCCACTGAACAATTAACCCAAGCACCTGACCTCACCGCCCGCCTAAATATACGTCTCATTAAATTTTATTGCGCAATTTATTTTGCTTAGAAGACTCAGATATTGTGGTAATGCACGTAGATCAGCGGAGCTAAGTTGTAGAATATCGATTACGGCGGAATGCCTAAGGGCCGACTATGGTGAGAAATCTGACCAGCATGGAAGCAGATATTGTGCCGTGCCAATTACGCAGCCAACGGGCGGGGATGTCTCCTCGGCCACCCGTGACCCATGGAAACGTACCGCCGGCATAAGCATCGTTTGCCGAAATAACTTACTCAGCTACGCGGCCCAAGGGTGTAACTGACTGTCGGAGCAAGCTATGACAGTAATGGCTAGTAATCCTGATAGGCGAATAGGAACGAGGATAGGAGCAAGCGGAACCAATCTTGGATGCAAAGGTAAAAGGATAACTACCATGGAGGAGTTTGGAATACTCCGAGATGACTAAGCTATATGGTGCTACGCCAACCCTGGACTAGCGGTAAGTTACCGCTCTGTGTCTCGACACTACATAACTAACGTACTGTGTAATTCCCAGCCGTTCCGAACACCCAGCTGTCTCTAACACCCCCAAACACCATAGTAAACAGAATATTTCATGTGGCTATATATCAACAACAACAATATAATATTACTTGATTCTGGTAGGATAGTTCCTGGTAATTTATTAACTAGTATAGATCTATCAATAAATATATTACGTAGTTATTTACATATATTACTAAAAATACACGCCGATAAGGTGATGCATATTTATATATCAAATTATATTACCTCATAATAGGGTTTGATCTGATAAATATACTTAATGTGATATATTTGATACTTGAATATCTCATCAACTTATATAATCCCTTGTGGGTTGAAATATCATAATCTAAACTATCGTGTTTACTATGGTGTTTGGGGGTGTTCGGAACGGCTGGGAATTACGTTAGTAGATTGAGGGGTTCCTCTGTCATTTGATCCGCAGGAGATTAACTTTGGTGAAATGCCAGGCCCACCTCGGTAATATTTTTGATTTAGCGGGGTATTTGCGGGACCCGAGAACCGTGATGTTTTTTTTGAAACTTTTTTAACTTTTTGTCTTTTTCAGGCCGAAGATGCACCGATAGGCCGCAAGGAAGGCTACTGGGTAAGAAATAACAGCGGAAAATATACAAGTCGTACATGTTTCGACGAAATTTAAGCACAGTCTCAAACGCTACACATTTTATTCCAGATTTCATTTTCGGAGTGAGACATCAGAACCGCGATACAACGTAAATCTCACCTCATGTCGACATCACGACCGTTGTCAACCTTCCACCCCACCGATCTTGTGCCTCCTGACATCCAGTTCGATGTTACTAGAAGATTTCTTGCCGATCAGAATGATCGCAAGATCAACTTGGGCCAGGGGACCTACCGAGATGAAAATGGATTGCCCTGGGTGCTTCCATCCGTCCAAATGGCAAAGAGTTCGTTGGGAGACATCAATCACGAATACCTACCAATTGCTGGATTCCAGCCATTCTTGAATGAAGCGACTAAACTGCTTTTCGATGGCACCGAGGCTCTTGCTGAGCAAAGGGTATCATTTTCCCTGATCATCAATTGTAATCCATACTAAGGGACAAATCTATTCAGGTCGCCTCATGCCAATCCCTTTCTGGCACAGGAGCTGTCATGCTGATTGGCCTCACTTTGAGAAAACTTGGTACCCCTCCTGACACCATTTATATTACTGATCCTACCTGAGTGAACCACCGTTTGATGTTCGCGACGATCGGTTTTCAGGTTAAGGAGATTCCTTGCTATAGGGATGGCGGCTTTGACTTTGATGCGTATATCAGCACTCTGAAAACGGCTATCCCAGGTTCACCAATCGTCCTCCACACTTGTGCCCACAATCCTACCGGTTGTGACCCCACGAGAGGCCAATGGAAGACTATTGGATCCATCATAAAAGAAAGGCAATTGTTTCCTATCTTCGACTCTGCATACCTCGGGTTTAATTCAGGGTCTTTCAGTGGCGATGCGTGGCCAATACGTTACTTTTTGAACAACGTGAATATTGAGCTCGCAGTTTGCCTGTCAATGGCGAAGAATATGGGTCTATACGGAGAGAGAATTGGCCTTGTTGCTTGCGCAGTCTCCTCGTCGTCGGCGGCCAAAGTCGCGCAGTCAATGTTACAAAATGTGCAGCGAGCCACAATTACTGCTCCTCCAGCATACGGCGCCCGCATGGCGGCGGCTGTCCTTAGTACACCTTCGATTAGAGAGCAGTGGTCAAAAGATCTGGTCGTGATGTCTAGTCGCATTCGCAAAATGCGTACGCGAGTGTACGAAGAGCTGCAGCGTCTTCAAACACCGGGTGACTGGTCTCATGTTGTTCGGCAAACGGGAATGTTTGCCTATCTAGGCATTAGCAAGGCCCAAGTCAAATATCTCGAAGGTCAGTACCTGCCCTATAGTAAATTACAGTCTCATCAAATTTAACAAAATAAACAGAGAACTTCCACGTATACATGGTCGAGACTTCACGGGTATCTATTGCCGGATTGAACGACCATTACGTAGCACAGTTTGCCTGGGCACTGGATCAAACCGTGAGGAATATCCAGTAACCCGGAATTATCTATTACATAGAGATTATGAATAAGTTGAAACCTTGTAACGATGAATTATTTTACTTGTTGCTACCTGCGTACTAGGTATTCTAGCCCTCGTCATGGAGGCTATCCAACCAGCGGAATAAGAACATACTGATGACAGTTAACGCTATAGAATGACAGCCCAATGAAACGAATGCGTGACGGCCCATCCAGATACCCATGAAGCTATTCATAAATCTTTCATTCCACACTAAAGTCCAACAAATCCATTTCCGCTTCCAAGGCTCGCTCTGTAGTACACTATAGTACAGGCCCGTCATGGTCCGGGACCATTTCTCAGCTCTATTGATCCGATTCAACTACGGTATTTGGTAAAAGAAGAGTTTAAGATCAACTCTCTAAATATAGTGATGGTTTTGAGATAAAAGACTTTCGCCATATGAATCCCGGACTAGTTGTAATCGGTAGCTGTCTAGCCAGTCGAGTGCATCCGCACTTACAAATAATATTCGATCTATTTCCACTACCCGTCCTGGACCATTCGTGATAACAAACCGAGGGGCGGGTCGCCTGTATATACTCCAGAAAAGCCCCAAGATATGATGACTTCACGGTTTGATGGTCCCCCCCCACCCCCAAAAAACCCAAGCGGAGGGCGAGTGCGGGTCTGACACGAAGATCAGAAATCTAAGATCTAGACATGTGAGATCATGCTACCCCAATATCTGCGAAATAGATGCTGTTTCCAAAAATTAATCAATCGTATGGTCGACCTGTAAGCAATGCGCCTACAAGTCCTACAACAGGGGCCCCCATTTTTGGGGCTTGTAAGTTGTAGCTATCAAGGATGTGACCAAGCATCATGCATTGACTCGAAGTCCTACTAATTTTACAACTTTACTGGAGAGTGAAGTTTGACTCGCCTTATCCCCGTGAATAATTGCATGTCTCAGAGCTTATTCCCGTTATGGACAAACCAGATGAGAGGTGTTCACTATTCCCAGTTTTCGTTGGGATTCGGCGTAATGGCAAGAGCCGAGGAGGCTAAAATTGGCCCCGCACGGAGCTAATAGGAATTTCCGGGGTCCAGCTGATTGTGATACACTTCTCTTCACACTACTATTCGCTTGACGGCAAGAGTCAACTTTTGCAGTCCTGGGGCTAACCCTAGCACTGCGATAAAACTATAGTATAATTATAATAAGATTAGGAAGTAGACGATTTCTCCAATCTTCGCATAGGTATAGTGGCGAATCTTCTCTGGATACTAAAAAATCTAGAGTGTCCCGTACGCAGTTGCCGTTCTGTAAATAGCATCGTCAAATCTATTTTAACATATGTGATGTGTAGAAATATGTGGTACGTCTGGCCATAAATCCGCTAGTACTATATCAGAAGCATGGTATCAAACAGAAAAGGGCCATTTCCACTCACCCCCTCCGAGGAGCCATCCAATATAACGACCCATAACATACAGGTGATATCTCACCCTACAGATGTTAGAACTATTCTTTTGGGCCGGATTTTAATAACAGAAGATGGATACAGCTTCAAAAAACAACTCCATATGACAAGTGAGGATCAGCTTCAGGAAAGGGATTCCCCCAGTTTTGGTTCACCTTGCAATGTATTTTCTGTTTTTCGAATCTGCTGTGCTGGAGTAGCCAGCAACAATTGGGTGGATAAAATCTTATAATTCGTGGCAAATGATATTAGAGTGATTTGAACTATTACTTTTTGGTCTCGGGTAATACGGATGTCTATGGCCGAGAGGAATCGGTGTAAGAAATGTACGTCCCAAGCAGCTATTAAAGGTCATGGTGTAAACTTTACGTACGGTAAATTATCGTCGTTGCACTGTCTAATTGCATAGCGAGCCTGAACCGTGGTAGATAGAGCGTCGGAGACTGAGTGCTCAGCGTGTATACACGATGCACCAACTTCACTTGGATCTGGTCAGGTTCTGTATTTTGTTTAATTCCTAAATCCTTAAAAGTTTTGATCAAGTACTGTAGTGGGGTGCGCCCATACATAGCTGTAAATGTGGAAGAGTTCGAGTGGGTGCCTGAGGCCTCGGACTTCGAGCCCTCCCATAAAAGTATCGGTATTGGAGATGGAGAATACAGACTCCCCCTTCCGCTCTTTTTTTACGATCTCGTTTTGGGGTCATTCCCCTCCCCTAGAACTTCCAGGTGTGTTGTGGTTCTGGATATATATTTCACATTGCGAATTTTGCTAGATCGACCCGTCCTGCCATGGACTAGCCTTCAATCGCCCCCCCTTGACAGTACCTAACAGAGGAGTTCCACATTACTAGCAACACTGCTAATTTCGAGCGATGGCCTGCACGAAACGACCTTGAGCTTGAAACACGGCGGTAGGGGATTTGCCTACACAAACCCGTGCATACTTTGTCCAGTTTCGAAATCAAAACCACCGCTTCTTCAAGTACAACCATATAGGCGTTCATCACATGTTGGGGGCCATTGCGTTGGATGACCTCGCGATGTTTGTCCGTGCGGAGCTTGGCCGGCGAGGGCCAGACAGCATTTTTGCGTGAACCTCCACCGCTAGGATTTTATAAATCGAGTAAGGGGCTCTGCCAGTGCTTGAAGGAGGCAAGCTCTCTGCTAGCTTTTCTTTTCATCCTTCTCGTAGAGTGCCTGGACTCCCAATATGCTTGAGATTTGGAGTAGCGTGGAGTGGTTGTCTGGAGTACCCGGGCCAGTTTCTGGTTTCGGCTACGGCGGGCGTCCGGTTAGAAAGGTTCTGCATACAGACAAGTGGTCCGTATTGTAATGCGGAGAGTTGTTCCTTTTTTCACGCGCATTAGTTATAAAATTTTGAGGGAATTGGATATTCACTTCCAATCTCTCGCCCTCCACTTTCAGTTCCGGACAAGCATCGGCGTTTCGATCGCCACGCCGCTCTAGAAGACCGACCCCCACCCATGTGGCCACATAGTCCGGCGAATGTGCTTTAATCCGATTATGAGCCCTAGACACAAATGACTTCACGTCAGGGTCTTCTCTAAGTTAGATGACAGGCTTGACTCCATCCGAAGTTAGTAAAACTACCGGCTTTCGATGTCCGAAGCCGCCGGCACATGCGGTTATTCACCGCGAAGTACCCCACTGTTGGGTTCTGTCACAATGTGACTGGCAGGAGGCCATCCACAGCTTTGCTGAGTAGTGGGAATCAGCAGGAAATCATACAAGGTGAGATGATGGTTCCGGGAATCAATAGGAGCGCGGATTTCAACAGACATATATTTGACTGTCGTCTGTCTTTCCCCCTTGGATAGAGTTGACTAGCTCAACAAATCAACCCTGAATCTCAAACTTTCAAACACATCTACTTTGAAACAAAGCACCATGACGTCCACCAACCCCTCAGTGTACGCCGATAAGGATGATTTGCGCACTCGATTCGCCGCTGCTATGTCTACCATGTACCGTGCTGAGGTGCCACTTTACGGTGACTTGATGGACATTGTCCGCGATATCAATGTCAGTGTACAAAAGACAACTGTTGAGGATCCGCGGATTGATGGTACTACAGGTGTACCAGCAAGCATCGAGCGTCTGACCCAAGAACGACATGGTGCTATTCGCCTGGGTACCCCATTTGAGATTCGCATGATCAAGCGCATCTTTGCAGTCCTGGGAATGCACCCGATTGGATATTATGACCTCTCGGTCGCAGGATTACCGATGCATGCGACCTGCTTCCGCCCATTATCACTCTCCAGCCTTAATCACAATCCCTTCCGTGTCTTTACTACGCTACTCCGGCCTGAACTGTTGACTCCCGAAGCTCGTGAACTCGCAATGCGACTGTTGGGAAAGCGGAATATTTTCAGCAAAACTTTGGTCGAACTTCTTGATAGGATTGACCAGCAAGACGGAAAATTGGAAGAAAGTCAAAGCGAAATTTTTATCCATGAAGCTATGTCCACATTCAGGTGGCAGCCCACTGCTACCGCTACGTTTGATCAGTACCAGGCCCTGAAAGCTGTGCATCCTATTTTGCCGGACATTGCATGTTTTCAAAGCGCACACATCAATCACCTTACACCACGGACCCTTGACATCCTAGCTGCGCAGTCAGCGATGAAGAAGGCTGGCATAGCTGCCAAGGCTCAAATCGAAGGCCCGCCGGCTCGCGAATGCCCCATCCTGCTACGCCAAACCAGTTTCCTAGCCCTTGAAGAGATCGTCCACTTCAGACGAGAAGACCAAAGCGCGAACCAGCCTCTTTCTCCGAATGATTTAGTCGAGGCAAGCCACAAGGCTCGTTTCGGGGAAATAGAGCAGCGAGGTGCTGCAGTGACAAAAAAGGGCCGAGAGCTTTACGACAAACTTCTTTGCAAAGGTAAAGCGCGAGCGGCAGGGGTAACCCCCGAGAAGGCAGATTCTATTGCCATCGAAGTGTTCAAGGAGTACCCAGACACTTGGGTAGAACTTCGGCATCAAAACCTGATCTATTGTGAATTTAAAGTCACCTTGTCAAATGCCTCGCCATCTGTCAAGTTCCAAGGCAGCTCTACTTTAGAGAAGCTCATCTCGGAAGGAACTGTAGAAGCTGTTCCTATCACATATGAGGACTTCTTACCTTTCTCGGCGGCAGGGATCTTCCAATCCAATTTACAGTGTAGCAGCCCCTCGACGTTGTTTCCTCACTCAAGTCACTGTTCTGGGGATCTCAAGGGCCTTGAAGAAGCCATGGAGACGAATATCTTGGATCTCGATAGTTGGTATGCTCTTGCACAGAGGGTGAGCCTTGAAGAGGTGGGTAGGAAGCTGGGTCTCGCTTTGAAAGATCTCATCCCAGGCGGCCGGTGATTTCATGGTGGAACCCATGGCTGTGGTTCGAATAATCCAATTTCGAATAATCCAACCTCGAGCTTAATACCGGAGAACCAGTTAATGCAGTTGAGGCTTTTTCGAACGCGAATACTCGATGATTCGCCGGAAATTAGTACGCTTAATTCACTCGAAACGTATGTATTAGTAAACAGCGAGGTTATGTGGTCTCTCAGAGCATTTGACTGCCTGTTATATGATCTTAAAGCCAAATATTGAAGTTTGCCTTCGCACACGAGAGGCCCAATAGGTTCAAAAATCATCAATATGGGCGGTTAAGTGGCTTCAATACGGCATTTGGTGTTCTGTACTGCTATGCGCCAGATTCCAGCCTACGGTAACCTTCGTCGGGTAGCAATGTGAGCACAGTGTAAGTGCTAAACGCCACTCAGTTATTTGAAACCCAAAACCAGGGCAGAATGTCATATTTATAATACTAGGAGTGTTAGAGTACGGAGGCGCTGTCGGGTGTCTTCAACCCCTTCGCAAACTTATTCAACGCCTGAAGCGCAGTTACCAAGGTATTTGATCTATAGATCTACATCAGCTTCAGCCAACTTGTTGATATGATTTGTGTTTCCGAGGATGCGGATATGAGTCGGAATTCCACCGTAAAGCGTAGTTCCTTATGAAAATCCATTTGCTACTGCTTACATGCTGTGGAAGTCTGAGATCTTGACTTCATCTTTGAAATAGCGTTCATAAGCTTTGCGGGTATCAAATCAGCCTAAGCTCTATGTAAACTAGAATTTCCCAAGGGTATAAAGTAATGAGGACACGGACTGTGGACATGCATATAATCGTAAATGACGCAAATTTGCAGCCTAGCCACTTCTCATTTTCGTAATCAAATTTATTCAACGGCATTTACTCTGCGGTGTTTCCAATGAACCCCATGATCGCGGCCTCTTGAAAGCCACTGAACCAGACATCAGCCATTTTTCTGTATCCCGCATCCCCCGGGTGAGTGCCGTCGACAAGATCGATAAATGTCGGTCCTCGTTCCGTGTACATATCTGCAAGGATAATTCTGCCGTGGGTGGCTTTCTGCCTAACCAAGGTTCGAATCTGGTCGTTCACTCGTAGTACCTGCGAATTTATCTCTTGGTCCGCGTTGCATACCAATGTCGACAACAGAATTGTTGATCCGGGAGATGCTAGCCAAAGATAATTCAGCATGGCGCTCATGCGTTTCCCAAAGTCGTCGATGTTAAGTTTCTGGATGCAATCATTGGAGCCGGCATTGATCGTAAAAAGGTTTGGCTTGAGCCGCGGCACAGACTTTCTCGCTTTCTTCTCGATTTCATCAAGCCTAAATCCCCGCCAGCCTTCATGCTCACCCGCTTCCGTGGACCCTGACCTCCGTGATCCCACCATGCAGATATCGCAGCCAGAGGACCGTATCATCTCAAGAAGGTGCTTTCGATAGCCATTGAAATCTGAAGATCCGACACCTGCCGTAATTGATCCACCTAATGCCATAAGATGAATTGGGAAGTTAGCCCAAGGCGATGGCCCATGACCTGAAATATATTGGGTCAGCAACTTTGTTGTCAAGTAGACACCATGAGCATGACTTGGCCTCAGAGTGAGTATTGAGTAAGGTGAGAACACATCGGAATGTAACAAGACGATGGCCATCTGACCTTGGTATGAAGACGGCAGCCATTGATCACAGGATGCTGGAGTGGCCGAGAAACAAATGCCTCTGGATTTCATCAAGGGGGGGGGGCATGGGGTCACTGCGACTAATCCTGAAATGGCAGCCCACCGCTGTGTCAACAAAGGGGATAGAAGAGCCATGCGAAATTGGTAGACCGGGATGCGTTATGGAACGACAAAATCGATGTTGAGCCGATAATAGACAGCTTATTTTTGATTAAAAGTCGAGGAGTGTGTTGCGAATTCGTGAACCCCCGCCAGGATGAGGTAAGCGACAGTCTCAGTGGCGAAACCTCCAGCAAAAGTTTCGGCGTTCTATTTAAATTCCGAGTTACGTCCTCGAAACTACATATTTTTAATACTAACACAAATGTTAAATTACGGCATCACAGATTCCAGACCGAGAATCCCTGTCCCATATTTGAATACTCCGTAAATTTTCTGGCTGTTAGAGGGAGGGTCGGTGTAGACAGGCGGGCGGATCCTTAAACAGAATCTTTCAAGAGGCAAAATCTAAGCTATTTGAGTGATTTTGAAGTAACTGGTTTTGCTCCCGATTTCATCGCTTTATATCCCCAGCCAGCCTTCGTGTTCATTGTTTAACACGGATCCATCTTTCCGCGAGTCTACCAGTTGCGCATTGAGACCATCCGTTTGAAACGTTTTGTCGAACACAGATGGGGCATAATACCGCTAGACCAAAAATGTGCCATAGGCAACATTTTTAGTCATTCGGGCTTCTTCTTGTTCCGACACGTTTCTAACAGAGGATTTCTATATCCAGTTCCACACCGCGTGTCACCGAGCCACCCAAAGGAATTATAAGTACGGCATCGCATTGTGGTGGGATGCGGTATGTCGAATATTCCAAGAGGCAAAGGATCTTGGAACGGGAATGAGCGAGGGAGCTTTCGAAGGCTGTGATATATTGGCCCTGGGCCTGTTTCTCGGCAGAATGTCAAATAGCCGAGTGCCAAAACTCTGCAGAATTAGAATTAGGGGAGGGGGTTATCGTTGCACCTAATCTACAGGGGGCTCCACATTCATCACAAGTGTCTCATAGCAAAGCTCCAATTCTAGTGATATATGATCGCCGGCGTGCTTCCTCCTTTTCCACATCCCGTTTTGTCCTTTCTCACCCTTCTCACCCTTTTGCCGTGCATCACCTGCTTCACATGTCTTAGAGCATTCATTCTACACCACCCTACACCGCCCTCATGGAAAGCACTTTAGGTCCGCGTGAGACTACTCCAGAAATTCATCCAACTCAGGGGGTTTATCTCTCGAGAGAAACCATTGTCAGCATAATTGATTTCCTTATTCCCGGATGCAACATCTTGGCTATCGATCCTCTAGAGCATGGCAAATCATTCAACAATCGCATCTACTTTCTGAAGATATATGTTCCTGACGACCTGCTCTTACACGGCCTGAAGAACGGAGCTGTTAATGATTTGGTTTTGAAACTGAACGGAAAGTTCTTTGACCAGACGAAAAGCGAAAATGAGGTGTCCTGCTTATCTCTTCTTGAGTATTTTGTGCCCGAAATTCCGTCACCAAGGGTTCTTGCCTGGTCTGACAGCAAGAATTTCGTCATTCACAAGTTGACTGTCGTGGGAACCTTAGCAACAAAGCAATTCGCGATTAATTCCGAAGCCGACGGACAACTCCAGGGCTGGATCCTAATGACTCGACTTCCTGGAGTTCCTTTGTCGACGTTGAATCTGGATACAGACAAGCTCAAGGTCGTCGGCGAGCAATTAGCGGATATGGTCTACCGCTGGAGACAGTCGCTCCCTGCTTCGACAACTGCTGGAAACCTGGTATGTGGACTTCCTCATGGGAAGAAACAAGATCCAAATTCATTCGAAGTTGCCGGTTTGCGCATTACGTCTTCTTCAAACATGCCTGGTTTTGGTGTCAAAGTTTTCGAGCCTATCATAGGCCAGCTTCAATACTACCGAGTGAGGCTTGAGACACGGCTCCAGAAGCTTCAGGAACTCGATGTTTTTGCTAGGAACAGGCATTTAATCCCTCCGATCAGAGAGTTTATTGCTATCCAATTGCCGAAACTCGGAATAGGCAGTGAGAAAAATCGTTTCTTGTTCACACACTACGACCTTTCTCCACGCAATGTCTTGATGTCTGCGGATCACACGAAGATCACTGGTATCATTGACTTTGAATTTTCTGGGTTTTTCCCTGAATTGGATGAATTTGTCAATGATTCCGTGGCAAATAAAGGCGACTGGCCCGATGCTTTTTACGAAGCGTACTTGAGTAGGTTCGAGGCCTGGGGAATGAATACTCCAAGAAAAGGCATCAAAGATCAATATTGGAGAGAGGCAACGACTCTTTCTCGATTGGAAGACAATATAGCGCCCTGGTGGCTTGAGAATGTGGCACTAGAGAAGAAGAATCAACACGCGCAGGACCTCCAGAAGTCGAAAGAAATAGTTTTAGAAGCAATTCAGCTACTGGGAGCCGGCGTTTGAAATCTCTTTAATCAAGAACTCCATCCTATGGGTGATTCCAGTTAGATATTGGTCTTCTTGTCTCATCTTTTCTTTTCTCTTCTCATCAGTCTTGATATTTTCGTTGAAATGCACAAGTTGACCTGATCTGCTTTCAAGCACGTAACATCTAGGGGATACTGGGTGTTGTTTTTTTGAGCCGAGATGAACGTAAATAAGTATGTTCGATCCGCCATGTACAAACCAGCAAGCAGACCAACCCAAATAAGAATCATGGTTCGAGACACTTTGCTTTGTCCTCGGCCAGAGTGGCTCTTGGCGGGGCGTGGGTCTGATTGGCTG
This sequence comes from Aspergillus uvarum CBS 121591, assembly GCF_003184745.1. Classification (NCBI taxonomy): domain Eukaryota; kingdom Fungi; phylum Ascomycota; class Eurotiomycetes; order Eurotiales; family Aspergillaceae; genus Aspergillus; species Aspergillus uvarum. Next base: position 33,488 of record NW_020291384.1, on the reverse strand, counting down.
AATTAAAACCTCTTGGCGTGGAGTCCTTTCTCAAACCTCAACAAGGGCTGTCGTTTATTGTAGCAAGGTTAAATTCCCTTGGACAGTGTAAGTATTGTGAACGACCTTTTGGGCTGATTCACTCAGATGAATCTCACTGCTACTGAGATGCAATTGGTGCCGTACTCCTTGCACGCTGAAGTCAGGCAAGGCGACTAGTAGTCAGCGGTAGCTTCTCGAGTATTTGTGGATCAATCTACGGGATTGCACAACCTGTGAGTAAGTATGCTAAATATTTCTCGGTAGACAAGAGATAGGAGGTCATGAGTTGCATATTCCACTGCGGTCTTTTTTGGTGGTGGAGGTTGTACTAGCCAAAGTGTGCAAAGGGCACTTTTCAATTTTTGAACATAGAAAAGACCACGATTTGTTCCTAAGGAAAATCATGGTCATTTGCGGGTTGGGCAATAAATAACTGGGCGCTAAGATGCGCGTAGTTAGGGCTCCTCCACGTGATATTAATACTATTCAGCCATCCCGCCGAAAGTATGTGGGAAAGCAACACGGAAAAACAAAAACGGCTTGAACTCGAGTCATTGAACTAGACTTGCAACACAATATACATGCTTTATCCTGCAAAAGGGTAGCATCCCATAAATCCCGTCATTTCTTTTCGGCAGGTTGGACAGCCCTCTGTTCTAAGAGCTTTAAAGCATGACCTGCAGAACATGTGCCCACACTGAATGACCACCCAGCGATCTGGCTGTCTATAGCAGATATTGCACTCTAAAACACGCTTTTCCCTTTGCTGGGAAAGTTCCTCCTGCGTCTTTTGGTGCTCCTCCTTTACTTGAAAAAGTTCCTTTTGGTGCCTCTCCCTCTCCTGGTGAAGTTCATCTCGAAGATTGCGATTTTTCTCTTGTAGCTGTTTAATTTTATGGTTAACTGCCTTTCGGAGCTCCTCAAAGGCGTTATCCTGGTCCGTTGTTAGTTAAGGAAGAAGAAGGCCTTGTGAGGAACTAGTACCAGTGCAGACGGCTCCTTCGTTTCAGTTCTTTTGCATTTATGTGATGGTGTTGTTTCCGTTTCATTGACTGCTTCAACGACCAGGTTCTCAAACTTCCGGTAACTGTAATCACGGCAAGAGGCCCTCCGAGGTTGTGAACTACCTGGCTCGAGGCTTGGCAATTCCTCATCATCGGTTATAATAATCGTGTCGAATGGGCTTGCCATCTTGATATTAGTTGTCACGCTCAGGGGAGGAATGTCGATAGAAGCCGGCCTGGGAAGACGGAAAGAGAATATCAGAGCATGCAACCAGTTGGGGGAAGGAGGCCCTTTATATACCTGAGAACCAAGAGTGATAAACTCAGCCCCTGGAAATAATTGGACATCGTGCGATCGCAATATCCTAATCTGCATTGCACGATTGGACATCAAGCCGTGATAGTTATAAAACTAGCGTATAGCGTTCCATGCGCCGCCTCGACGAGGCAGACAGTGTATACCTATATTTATCCGGGTCTCCTCGCTTGCCTGCCGTTCGGGATCATGGCCTGCTCATTCTTGTCTCTGAACTTCCTGCACCGGGTTCGGGCAATGTTTGCAACTGCGCACACGATGCACATAAAATGCATGGCGCTGGAACGCCATTTGATGTAGCAAGGCTACTTCACACCAGTTGCACTTAAATGGCTTTTCTCTGAGATGAATAGCGCCAAAATGGCGCGTAAAACACCCAGCGTTATGATACATCTGGAAGCAAACACGGTCAGGGAGCCCCTTGTTTGCAAAGCATTAAAAACCAGCCTCTGGCTTCTCAAAATTCTCGAGGTATTCCTTAGTGGCACACGACGGCTTGCCAGAGACAGAAAAAGGTAGTGCATATGAGTTGGCGGCATTTTGGGTCTGCCCTGTATCTTGCGGCTGGTTTATGGGACCAGGCGATGTAGCGGATCCAGAGACATTCCGCTTAGGCCGGCCCTTTAATAGACCTCCTTCCAGGACGTCACAATACTGCACAACGGCTGCAGCGCCTGTATCGCGCCAGTTCCACTCGTCCTCCAACGAGTTAGAGATGGGGTAGGAGAGAAGACTCTGCACTAGATGTAACTGAAGGGGATGTATGGTGTCCTTTAAGAATGACTCATCTTTGCTCTCTTCCTTAACCATTGTACCAGACAGCTGCGCCTCAATATTCAGAAATGCTTGCTCTTCATCAAAATTCTTTCGGATCTTATGTCGCAAGCTCCTGTGCAACCGTTTTTGTGTGTTTCTCACATTTCTTTCCAGTTGCTGGATCCGAGGGCGCAGGGCGGGCTGCTGGGTCTTCTTGTATTGGGCACGAATCTTACTTAAATTGCGCCGGGCCTCTTCCAACTCGGGATGATCCTCAAGTTGTGCCCTCTGTTGATCGGTCAAATAGCGTGGGCGTCGCATATCTCGCCAACGACTTTGTCGTGTGACGGCTCGCATCAGTTCCACATCTGGGTCGAGGCCATAGATAACCCGGATCATATCAGTATCGAGTTGTAGAGGATGATAGTGGTCGAGAAACATCCGCGGGCTGGCGTGCTTCATGATCAACATGTGTTGTTCCTTGCTCACCCACCCTACGGACTACGTTAGCCACTGACGGGAAAAAAGAAAGAGAATTATTAGTAGAAGTACTTACCGCTCTCGTTAATGACTTTACCACTTCCATAAAGGAACTGATGGGCATGGAATGCCCCTTTCCACCCACGGATCTCTCCGAAGGTGACCAGCAAGGTGGACATGGCCGACTTAAACATCTGCACAGTCCGCTGAAGGGTGGGAACGCCATTGACCAGCTCTGTCTTACAGAATATAACAAATCAGACTTGTTCGGGTCTAAGGGCACCAGGAGCTGCTCACAGCCTTTGCTGATAAAGAGTTACCTTAGCTGAGCCTTCGAGGTCAGCCTCGAATTCCGGAATGCGCGTGCATGAAACAGGATGCCGAAAAGTAATGTATGCGGGCATATTACCAGAGAGGGACCATAAACAATCTCGGGAAGTGCAAAAGTAGTCCTGCTGATTAGTTAGCTGTATGACCCTGGCCAGAGATTCCGGGGACGAGAAAGATAGTATGTATCTGGGGGTAGCCGGGGAATCGAGAGGGAGGGGGAGGCAGAAATTGTGCTCACCGTACAGTTTGGTCAGGCTGAGGAATTTTTTGGTCCCTTCGGGAGTAAGTTCAATCATAGGGATGGGTGGGCCTCCACGAGGGTCCTTCTGAAGGGAGATTTGCAGGTCCTTGAATTGCATGCTTAACAAAGCGTTCCTCCGGTGCACAGTGAACAAAGCGAGCGAGTTGAACAGGCACACCTGGATGCGTTGGAATCCTAGGTAGAATTTCTTCTCCTGCGTCGACAAAATGGTCTCGTTAAATGGCCCGATATCCTCGATATAAACTGGCGTCTTCTTTCCAGGCTGTGTGTCTAAGCCGTGCTCTTGGACCAAATACTTCATGCCCTGTCTTCTGCGGTTAGACGAGATGACTAGAGAGGTCTAGAAAGAAAAAATTCAAGTTTATGTTACTGACCCTCCGTACATTCGAGCCATCCTCATCATTGATTTTGATCTTGGTAAGCTTTTGGTAGTAACCACGAAGGTTTTTCCATTCCGTATTCAGCGAGCTAGCTTTGTTGATACGTTTTAACCGTCGGTTATTCTTGCCACGCTCGAGCTTGAGATACCAGCCTAGGAACCGATACATGTCATTGTTCGACGCCTGGCGTAGCGCTTCCTCAGGCTCCCGCCATTTTGGCTCGTTGGGCTTGTTTAACACTTGGCTGACACAGTACCTATGCCTGTATTAGTAAGGAGTCAAACAAGGCAAATCTCCGTCATCACCAACCGTTTCCACCTGGTCTCAATCCGCTCTCGTCGTTCAATGGTGCCCGGTGCTTTGTCGAAATCCTCAGGAATCTCAGACAGATCAATTCCATCGTCATCTAGTGGATCATCGTAGAATTCTCCTGACTCGCCAGGGACCTCTAGCTCCAAGGCAGTGCAATTCTCATCCGACCGGAGACGTTTTCGTGGGCTTGGAGCATCGTCCGCCTCCGTCACATCCGTCTCATAGGTAGCATCGTCTTGCTCATCGGAGTCGCTAGTAGGTGTCGCAGTTATATCATCCTCGCTACAGGCGGTTCCCAGCTTTCTACTTCTCTGGGATCGAGAGCGCTTCATTGGTGGGATCGCAGGAGGCGTAGGGACGGCGACGGTAAGGACGCGGGAGGGATGGAGACCACGAAACCACGATATGGTCAAGCGGCTAGCAGTGCACTAATAGAAGGACGAGTGGCAGATGTGTTGGGAGATACACCCAAGGTCGAGGAGACAGGAAAGGCGCACGAAAGAAGAACGAAGAACGTGAAGGAAAGGGGCCTCTGGACAGGCCGGCAGGAGGGATGGGGGGATACACTCGCGATGAGGGAGCAGGATGGGGAGAAGAACGAAGAATATAAGGGAAATACGCCACGATGGCAGGTTTGTGCCGTCGTGACTTGGCCTGTGGCCAGGTCCCATTTAATGGGGTGCAGGGAGGCCATTTTTGGCGCCTTCGCAAAGCGTCCAAGTCGAAAGCACTTTGACGGAGGCAACTGGATTGCTGGGGTGTCTACGGGTGGGTCTGGCTGGTGCGTGGTGGTAGCGGGACGGAGGCGTGTCGGGACGGAGAGGTCACGTGTTACCAAATGACGGCCGAAAAAGGCGTCGACTGACGCCGAAAGTGGCAGCCATTTGGTAAACCCAAATTGTATGGGAGTATTTTTTTATATTATAGCCTAAGAAGTCTATCTCTACTACTATTATATATTTAGAATTAAAAAAAATAAAAAATCATCTTAGTTGTTAACTTTTCTTTAGTATCTAAAAGCTTATCTTATATAGAGTGGCTAACGGCCAGGTCAGGTCAGGTTAATTGGAATTTTTATATCTAACCGCCAGGTTATAGCCAGGTTAAGAAAATTTTTATACCTAACTGTAGTATAACTAAAAATCAGATAGTTAATTATTTTAATTATTTTTAATATTAAAACCTACCTACTATACCCCTTTTAGCTTTAGTATAGTTAAGGTATATTTAAATTAATAGGTTATTAATCTAACTATCTTAACTATTATCTAAAAGTATATAAAAAAAGCTTTTTAAATTAAAGAAAAGTAATTAAATAAAGTATTACTATTCTTTTTATTTTTATTTTTAAAAAATAATAAGAAATTCCTAGTAGTGCTGATAAATTCTAGCTTTTAATAAAATTATTACTTTTATAGTAAGAAATATATATAAAGATATATAATTACTGCTTTATTTAGACTATATATATTATAGTATAAATTTTTATATCTAATTTTATTAATTTTTTTAATTCTAATAATCTTAATTATCTTACTAATCTAATTAATCTTTTTAATACTACTAATTTTAATTACTTTATTATTCTAATTAACTTTTTAATATTTTTAATTTTAATAATTTTAAATATTTTGTTAACCCAAACCTGCTTAAAATCCTATACTATACTATTTACTTAGTCTTTTTTAGTAAATATACTTTTTAATAATTATCTAGTTTAATATTAGATACTATATTTTTTATAGTAGGTTCTGTAAAAGCCTTTTTTAGATATAAAAATAAGATTTTTAATTTATTTTATCTAGTTGGTTTTAAATATCTATAATTCTGGGCTTCAAATATAATTTTTTATTTATTAAATCTAGTAAAATAAATAAAATACAGCAGGCGCCTTAGCTGTATATTAAAATATAATAAATTATATTTATATAAAAATATATTTTAAAATAAAATAAACTGCTTTTATAGAATTTTCTGTTTTTATTTTTTTATATCTATTACTTACAGAGTAGTCTTAAAATTATAAATTAATTATATTTATTTAGTTTATTTTTAAAAGATACTATTAAGCCTGTTATGGGACGGATGGATTGTGCTAATCAAAACGTGCCTTAGAATAAGAAGAAATAGCTGAGGAGCTATTTTATCTGTTTGTACAAAATTCTTTTATATATATACTAAGCTAGTGTTAGTTTAGTATTTAGTATACAAGACCTTAGGTACCAACTAGTATCTAAAGCTAAGCTTTATAACAGGGCCTTAGTTCTATAACAGAAGCCCCTTTTTTTTTTTAATATTTTTTACAGCTTTTGTTTGTACAAACGGCTGTTTAGAGTCCAGAGTAACAGTTCTGTACTTTAACCTTTTTTAAATAATATTATAGCTGGTTAGTAGATAATATATACATAGATAGAACCTATATTATTTACTATAACTTTTTTTTTTATACAAACTCCTTTTATCTAGTAAATATAGTAATCTTTTAGTAAATAGAATCTCTTCTTCTGTATGTTCCCTTTTTATCTAGTAAATGGGATCCCTTCTTTCTGTATATTTCCCTTTTATTTAGTAAATAAAATCTTTTTTTTCTGTATATTTCTTTTTTATCCAGTGAATGGAATCTCTCTTTATACTATTCACACAACCGGTTCCGGGGGTGTGGTCGGGCTTAGCTATTAGTATTATATAAAGTATATAAAGTACTATATAAAAAGGCCCCCCCCCTTCTTTTTAGCTTTTTTTTTTACACATCTTTTTTTTATTTTTTTTATTACTAATCTGTTTTTTTTTTTATCTATATAATTCCTGTTGTTTCCTCTACTTGTTAATATTATATCTTTTTTTTTAATACTGGGGCTAGTGAGCCTGATTATCCAAATAATATATTAGTTTTTATCTATTATAATCTTTTTTAGATTTTTTCTACTTTTGCTAACTATAATTTATTTTTTTTATTTATATAATATATAATTATTTATAACCCCCATACTGGTAATACAGAGCGCTGGATTACTATATAATTAATAATATATAAAAATAAAGCTTTATTTTAACTTTACTATACTCTGGACTAGCAGTGTGTTTGGTATTTTTTTTACTATAAATTTAAAATAAAAGTTAGTGCTTTTACTGTAGTTTAGATAAAAAAGTTTAATAGTATTTTTATATAAAATACTAATAAAGTTAAATATATACCAGATGCTTTTTTTATATTAACAGCCTTTTAATTACATCCCGTAGTTTGGTAATATTATATTATTATAAGTATAATAATTAGATAAAGTTCTAACAGACTGTACAGCTGTCTGGATAGTAGGATAGAATCTATATAAACTATAAGTTTAAAGATTATAGTATATATTATAGCTACTATAATCTAAACAAGCCTAAATATAAGCCCGCAGCTATTGCTGCTTTTTTTTAAAATATTATTAAAAAATTAGTAGATTAAATTAGTATATAAGCTGGATTTAGTATGGCAGTATTTAGTTTTTTTATTAGATTAAGCACAGCTCCCCTTAGTTAGTTTTAAAAAATTAAAAAAGACTTTCTTTTTTTTTTTTATTATTTCTTTTTCTTTTCTTTTTATTTTAGATTTGTACGAACTAGAGCTAAAAGGAAAAAATATTAGTATAATTCTTTTTTTATTCTAACTTTTAATTATCTAGTAGTTAGTTAGGGTTTGGCTGGGACTGTAGCTGCTATTTTATAGCTGCTTTTATATTATTAAGTACTAAAACTAGTTCCCAGGTTAGTTCTGTATAGTCTTTTTATTTAATAAAATACTATAATTAGCTTTTCTAGCTTTTTATTATATACTGTTTGTCAAGGATTTTTTTAATTTTATATTTTTTTTACTATTAATTATTATAGGTGGTGGTTGTAAGTCTTCTTTATTTTATAATAGTAATATATTATTAGCTGTTGGACAAAGTAGGTTGATATAAAATATAAAATAAATACTCTTTAGTATATTAAATTATATAGTATATAATCCTATTTTTTTTTAAAATAGTATATTTTATATTTTTTTAATCTAGCTTCTTACTAGGATAATTTATATAGATATTCTATAGGCTTAACTATATCTAATTACCCTTTTAGTATAATAGGGCGGCTTATTGGGATTAATTAGCCTGTTTTTTAGTATTTTATTATATATAGGCTATAGCACTTTAGGCCTAGTTTAAAGTATTATATATTTTTTATATAATTATATCTTTTTATTAGGTAGGGCTGGAGGCAGCAACCTTCAGATCTATATTTTAAACTATTTTCTAGCTGTTTAGATTTAACTTATAACTATAGCTTAGAAAAAACAGTAAAAATCCTATAACTATACTTATACAGCTGTTAATTACCAATTCTATTAAAAGCAGTAGGTTTATCCAGTTTTTTTAATTATAGTCTGTATAAGCTTTTAGATATATTTTAATAGTACTATTTATATATTCTATTATTCTGTTTGTTTAAAAATAATAGGCTGTAGATAATCTTTTAGTAATTTTTAATAAATTATATACTTTTTTCTATATACAACTTGTAAACTGGGTGCCTTAATCTAAAACTATAGTTTTTAAAAAACTATATTATTTAAAAACTGTTTTAACTAGGGCCTTAACTGTAGCTTTGGCAGTAATCTTTTTGTTATGGGACCAAGGCCCTGTTATAGAGCTCGGCTTCAGGCACCAGTTGGCACCTGAGGCCTCGCATACTAAGTACTAAACTAGCACTAGCTTAGCGCACATATAAAAGAATTTCGTACAAACAGGTAAAATAGCTCCTCAGCTATTTTTTCTTATTCTAAGGCATGTTTTGATTAGTACAATCCATCCATCCTATAATATTAGAAATAGCTTATTAAAAAAAGCCCTAAACAGAGCCCAACTAGGCATATAAATAGAATAAAATAGAACTAAAAAAATTATTAGAATAATAAAATAAATAAATTAAAAAAAACTGCAGCCGACCGCAGCATCTGCAGCTATATATAATAATATATAACTTTTTTTACAAAAGCTAATCAGCCTCTGTACAGAAATAGTAAAACAAAAACTAACTTTTAAAAAATAGATAAATAAATTACAGAATTATAATATAACTTCTACTATTAACAGTAAATTAGAGGGAAACCCCTTATAGTAACTATATAAACTAAATTACAAACCCTGCTTTTAACACCCTAATATAAAACTGTTTAACAGAGAAGATAAGTATAACTATAAACTATTTAAACTAAATATATATATAAAGTTTGTAATAGATAGAATCTGCTATTTTACTGGACTGGAATAAGTTTTTTATATTTATAGTAGACTATATAAATATACAGCACAACAGATTCTCTTTTAGATTAAATTCTAAAATATAGAAACAGTATAACTAGAGGATATGCTTATAGTAATAAATAAAGTATTTAAAGATTCTAATATATAATAAAAAGCCCTAAACCAGATTAATATAATAAAGTAAAAAAAAATAAAACTAAAAAAATTTTTAAATAATTTTAACAAAGCCCTGCTATAGGTAGAAGAATATAATTAGTTAGACAAACAGAAAAAAACTATACTAAATACTATAATAAATTAAAGGCTTATTAAAGAATTAGTTAGAATTTTCTAAAAGCCTATATATAAAGAATATTGTAATTAACTGCACTGTATAAACCATAATCTTAATAAAGTATCTTTTTTTTTTAGAAAAAGTTATACTAAAACTATATCAGCACAATGCAAACTAAGCCCTAAATTAATAAAGTAAAAACCTATTTAAATAGCTGCTGTATAGTAAGAAAAATACTACTCCTACTTAACAACTAACAATCTTTAGAAACAAGCTTAATAGATAATACTTAGTAAAATATAGAAAAAATATAAAGTAAGTTGCTGCTTTTATTATAGGTAAGATAGATATTTTATCTGCTAATATTTTCTAAAACTTATTATATAACTAATAAGTATAGCCGCAGCTATACCCACCCCTTAGTAATAAAAGAAATAGTATACCTTATCGGACAAAGATACTGACTTGGAAAAAAAGGAAATTTAGTATAAAATTATATACCTAAATAAGAATTACTAAACAAAACTAAAAGAAAATAGAAAAGTTTTAAAAAGAAATATATAATTATATATCTTTTTTTAGTAGAGGCTATTTTAAATCTTACTATAACTATCTATACTTTTATTAACTTAGGATATCTAACCTATAGTATTATAAGTAAAATGTTTGCTAAAGTAAATAGCCTGTTAACTATTAGTATTAATCTAAAGCTGGTATAAAAAATTTTAAATAATAAAATGCTGATCTACTCTATTGTACGGATAAAAATAAATATAGAATCCTATACTAAAAAAAAAGCGTACTTTTATATAATATCTAATAATTTTGGATATAATCTAATCCTAGGGAAGAGCTGGCTGTTCTATTATAATAGTATTCTAAAACTAGGCTGAAAATAATTGTTTCTATATACAACTAAAATAAGACTAAGAGACCTACTATATTTATAATATACAAACCTAAGACTTCAGCTAATTATAAAAACAGAACTTAGAGATTATCTGTAGAAAAGATCTAAAAAAAGTATAGAAGTATTTATAGTCTTACTTACTAATATTTAAAAAGTACTTTAAACTAAAAAGGCAGTTAATCTATATATAATATTTTCTAAATACTATTAAAACTTTCTGCCTCTCTTCTAATCAGAGAATGTAGAGAAACTACTGCTATATTAAAAAAAAAGTATCAACTATAAAATTAAGCTTGTATATTAAAATAAAAAAAAGCTAAAAGTTTTATAGGGCCTTTTTTATAATATATTTTAAAAAAAACTAACAGTCCTATAGTCTAAACTAACTAAACTATTAAAAAAAAACTTTATATAAATTAGTTACTTCTCAGCAGCAGCCCCAGTACTTTTTATATAAAAGCCAGAAAAAAAATTAAGATTCTATATAGATTACTAAGTATTTAATATAATTATAAAAAAAAACTGCTACCTGCTTCCCCTAATTTACAAAACCCTAAACCAAATTAGAAAAATAAAATAGTTTACTAAACTAGATATTTTATCTGCCTTTTATAAAATCTGTATTACAGAAGGTTAAGAATAGATAATAACCTTTTATATACAGTATAAGCTATATAAATAGCTAGTAACACCTTTTAGACTGGCAAATGCCCTAAGTACCTTTTAAAAATATATTAACTAGATACTATATAAATACCTTAACAAATTCTGTTCGGCCTATATTAATAATATGTTAATCTATATAAATAGGAATATTAAAAAGTACCGCAAACATATATAAAAAGTATTATAAAAACTAAAGAAAGCTGGCTTGTTTTTAGATATTAAAAAGTATAAGTTTAAAAGAAAGGAAACTCTCTACTTTAGATTTATTATACATACAGAATAAGATATTAAAATAGATTCTAAAAAGATTAAGATAATTATCTTATAGAAAAGCTTTAAATCAGTAAAAGCTGTTTAAAGTTTTTTAAAATTTATAAACTTTTACTATAAATTTATTTTTAGATTCTCAGCTACCGTACAACCATTTATAAAGCTAACTAAAAAAAATTAGTTTTTTTAATAGACCTAAAAGTATAAGATAAGCTTTTAGATATTAAAAAAAAAGTTTATAACTAAGCCTGTTCTTTGTTTTTTTAATTCTAAATATATAACAGTAGTAAAGACAGACTTTTTAGGCTATAATATAAAAAAAATACTTTTTTAGATAAATAAAAATAAAGAGCTGTATTTTTATATTTATTTTTTTAAATAGAATATACCAGCTGAGTACAACTATAAGATCTATAATAAAAAACTACTAGCAGTTATATAGTATTTAAAAGCTTAGAATACTGAGTTATACTTAGTACTGGAGTTTACAGTAATTACTAACTATAAGAATTTAGAATATTTTTTTAAGCTGTATAAACTTATAGAAAGATATATATAATAAAGCTTAATCTTAAGCAGATTTAACTTTAGACTAGTTTATTAGAAAGAAATAGAAAACAAGCAGGCAGACGCCCTTTTATAATAAAAACAGAATATATCTAATAAATAAGATTCTAAAATATTATTCTATATAATACAGATCTTTAGTAGAATATTAAAAAGGAATTTAAAATCAAAGACTGGTTTACTTACCGCAGCCTTAGTATAATTATAAAAATATAGTATAGGACCGGATAAAGACCTTTTAAAACAGATATAGCAGACTATTATAAAACTGCTAGAACTAGAAGATAGAGCTAAAAACAGCTGGATCTATACTCTAACAGTAGATACAGATTATTAAAAACTAGTAAAGCTTATATAAAAAGAAATATACAAATTTTTATTCCAGTTAAAACTAAAAGTCTTTCTAAGCAAATATTTAACAAAAGAAGCTTAGATATACTTTTAAAAAAAATAGTAGGTTTCTGACTATAAACTGTTTTATATAGATCTTATTTAAAATAACTATAATCCTTTTATTACAGAACATCCCAGCTAAAAACAGACCTATTTTTTTTTTAATAAAACATACTTCTGGTCTAATATATCCTGGGATGTATAAAAATATATTTAAAACTGTAATATCTGCAGTTATATAAAATTATAAAAAAAACTAAAGTATAGATTACTGAAGCTGCTGCTAATATTAGATTAACCCTAGTAAAAACTAATAATAGATTTTATTACTAACTTATCTAAAAGTAAGTTATATACAAATATTTTAGTAGTTATAGATAGACTAATAAAAAAAGTAATATTTTATATAATAAAAAAAATTACTACTAAAGCTACAGCTAAGGCTCTAATTAAAATAGTTTTTAGATAATACAGCCCCCTAAAAACTATAGTCTTAGATTAAGGCATCTAGTTTATAAGTTGTATATAAAAAAGAGTATATAATCTACTAAAAATTACTAAAAGATTGTTTACAGTCTATTATTTTTAAATAGATAAAGTAATAGAATATACAAATAGTACTATTAAAGCATATCTAAAAATTTATATAAACTATAACTAAAAAAATTAGATAAACCTACTGTTTCTAGTAAAATTAGTAATTAACAGCTATATAAATACAGCTACAGGATTCTTACTATTTTTTCTAAGCTATAGTTATAAATTAAATCTAAACAGTTAGAAAATAGTTTAAAATACAGATCTGGAGGTTGCTGCCTCCAGCCCTACCTAATAAAAAAATATAATTATATAAAAAATATATAATATTTTAAACTGGGCCTAAAGTATTATAGCCTATATATAATAGAATACTAAAAAATAGGCTAATTAATCCCAACAAGCTGCTTTGTTGTATTAAAAGAATAACTAGATATAATTAAGCCTATAAAATATCTGTATAAATTACCCTAGTAAAAAACTAGATTAGAAAAACATAAAATATACTATTTTAAAAAAAATAGAATTATATATTATATAATTTAATATACTAAAGAATATCTACTCTGTATTTTATATTAATCTACTTTATCTAACAGCTGATAATATATTGCTGTTATAAAATAGAAAAGACTTACAACCACCACTTATAATAATTAATAGTAAAAAAGAATATAAGATTAAAGAAATTCTTAATAAATAGTATATAATAAAAGGCCAGAAGAGCTAATTATAGTATTTTATTAAATAAAAAGACTATGCAGAACCAACCTAAAAACCAGCCTTAGTATTTAATAATATAAAAACAGCTATAAAATAGCAGCTGTAATTCCAGCTAAACCCTAACTAACTACTAAATAATTAAAAGCTGGAATAGAAAAAAAACTATACTAATACTTTTCCCCCTCAGCTCTGGTTTATACAAATCT
>NW_020291384.1:0-19783 GCF_003184745.1 Aspergillus uvarum CBS 121591 | reverse complement strand
TAAATACTGCTATACTAAATCCAGCTTATATACTGATTTAATCTACTAATTTTTTAATAATATTTTAAGAGAAAGCAGCAATAGCTGCAGGCTTATATTTAGACTTATCTAGATTATAGTAGCTATAATATATACTATAATTTTTAAACTTATAGTCTATATAGGCCCTGCTCTACCACCCAGACAGCTGTACAGTCTGCCGGAACTTTATTTAATTATTATACTTATAATAATATAGTATTACTAAACTATAGGATATAATTAAAAGGCTGTTAATATAAAAAGGGCGCCCAGTATATATCTAATTTTATTAGTATTTTATATAGAAATACTATTAGATTTTTTTATTTAAACTACAGTAAAAGTACTAACCTTTATTTTAAATTTATAGTAAGAAAAACACTAAATATACTGCTGGTCTGGAGTATAGTAAAGTTAGAGTAAAGCTTTATTTTTATATATTATTAGTTGTATAGTAATCCAGCACTCTGTATTATTAGTATAGGGATTATAGATAGTTATATATTATATAGATATAAAAAGTAAATTATAGTTAGTAAAAGTAAAAAAGATCTAAAAAAAATTATAGTAGATAAGAATTAGTATATTATCTAAATATTTAGGCTTACCAGCCCCAGTATTAGAAGAAGAAGGTATAATATTAACAAGCAGAAAAAATAACAGAAATTATATAAGTAAAAAAAAAACAGATTAGTAATAAAAAAAAAAAAAAAAAAAATAAAAAAAAAAAAAAAAAAAAAAAAAAAAAAAAAAAAAAAAAAAAAAAAAAAAAAAAAAAAAAAAAAAAAAAAAAAAAAAAAAAAAAAAAAAAAAAGCTAAGAAGGGGGGGGTGGCCTTTTTATATAGTACTTTATATACTTTATATAATACTAAAGGCTAAGCCTAACTATACCCCCGGAACTGATTATATAAATAATATAAAAAGAGATTCTATTTACTAGGAAATTACTGTGTTTACTGGATAAAAAGAAGAATATATAAAAAAAAAAGATTCTATTTACTAGGAGATTACTGTATTTACTAGATAAAAGGGGTTTGTATGGAAAAAAGTACTATAATAAATAATACAGATCCTATTTATATATATACTGTCTACTAACCAGCTATAATATTATTTAAAAAAGACTAAAGTATAGAACTATTACTTTAAACTTTAAACAGCTGTTTATACAAACAGAAGCCATAAGAAATACTAAGAAAAAAAAAGGGGGGCTTTTATTATAAAATTAAGGCCCTGTTATAAAGCTTAGCTTTAGATACTAGTTAGTATCTAAGGTCTTATATACTAAGTACTAAACTAGCACTAGCTTAGTATATATATAAAAGAATTTTATATAAACAGGTGAAATAGCTCTTCAGCTATTTCTTCTTGTTCTAAGGCATGTTTTGATTAGCATAATCCATCCATCCTGTAACACTTTTTTATTATATAAAATATTATTTTTTTTATTAGTTTGTTTGTAACTACTAAAATATTTGTATATAACTTACTTTTGGACAAGTTAATAATAAAATTTATTATTAGTTCTTACTAGGGTTAATCCGGTATTAGCAGTAGTTTTAGCAATCTATACTTTAGTTTTTTCTATAGTTTTATATAACTACAGATATTATAGTTTTAAATATATTTTTATACATTCTAGGATATATTAGGCTAGAAGTATATTTTATTAAAAAAAAAATAAGTCTGTTCTCAGCTGGGATGTTTTATAATAAAAAAATTATAGTTATTTTAAATAAGATCTGTATAAAATAGTTTGTAGTTAGAAACCTACTATCTTTTTTAAAAATATATTTAAGCTCCTTCTATTAAATATTTACTTAGAAAGACTTTTAGTTTTAGCTGGAGTAGAAATTTGTATATTTTTTTTTATATAAGTTTTACTAGTTTTTAATAATCTATATCTACTGCTAGAATACAGGTCTAGCTGTTTTTAGCTTTATTTTCTAATTCTAGTAGTTTTATAATAGTCTGCTGTATTTATTCTAAAAGATCTTTATCCAGTTTTATACTATATTTTTATAACTATACTAGGGCTGCAGTAAGTAAACCAGTCTTTAATTTTAAATCTTTTTCTAATATTCTACTAAAAATCTGTATTATATAGAATAATATTTTAGAATCTTATTTATTAGATATATTTTGTTTTTATTATAAAAAGGTATCTGCCTACTTATTTTCTATTCCTTTTTAATAGACTAGTCTAAAGTTAAATCTGCTTAAGATTAAGCTTTATTATATATATCTTTCTGTAAGTTTGCACGGCTTAAAGAAGTATTCTAAGTTTTTATAATTAGTAATTACTATAAATTTTAATATTAAGTATAACTTAGTATTCTAAGCTTTTAGATATTATATAACTGCTAGTAGTTTTTTATTATAGATCTTATAGTTGTACTTAGCTGGTGTATTCTGTTTAAAAAAGTAGGTGTAAAAATATAGTTTTTTATTTTTATCTATTTAAAAAAGTATTTTTTCTATATTATAGCCTAAAGAATCTGTCTCTACTACTGTTATATATTTAGAATTAAAAGAATAGAGGACAGGTTTGGTTGTAAACTTTTTTTTTAATATCCAGAAGCTGGTTTTATACTTTTAGGTCTATTAAAAGAACTGATTTTTTTTAGTTAGATTTATAAATAGTTGTACAGTAGCTGAGAATCTAAAGATAAATTTATAGTAAAAGTTTATAAATCCTAAAAAGCTTTAGACAGCTTTTACTAACTTAGGGCTTTTTTATAAGATAATTATCTTAATCTTTTTAAGATTTATTTTAATATCTTGCCCTGCACGTATGATAAATCTAAAGTAGAGAGTTTCCTTTTTTTTAAACTTATACTTTTTAATATCTAAAAATAAGCCGGCTTTTTTTAGTTTCTGTAATACTTTTTATATATATTTGCAGTGCTTTTTAATATCTTTATTTATATAGATTAATATATTATTAATATAGGCTGAATAGAATTTATTAAGGTATTTATATAGTGCCTAGTTAATATACTTTTAAAAGATACTTAGAGTATTTGCTAGTTTAAAAAGTATTACTAGCTATTTATATAGCCTATACTATATATAAAAAACTGTTATCCATTCTTAACCCTTTATAATACAGATTTTATAAAAGGCGGATAAAATATCTAGTTTAGTAAATTATTTTACTTTTCCAATTTGGTTTAGGATTTTATAAATTAGGGGAAGTGGGTAGCAGTCCTTTTTTATAATTATATTAAATACTTAGTAATCTATACAGAATCTTAATTTTTTTTTTAGCTTTTATATAAAGAGTACTGGGGCTGCTGCTGAGAAGTAACTAATTTATATAAAATTCTTTTCTAATAGTTTAGTTAGTTTGGACTGTAGGACTGTTAGTTCTTTTTAGGATATATTATAAAAAAAGCCCTATAAAACTTCTGGCTTTTTTCTATTCTAATATATAAGCTTAATTTTATAGTTAATATTTTTTTTTAGTAGAGAGATAAAAAATCTTAATAGTATTTAAAAAGTATTATATATAGGTCGACTGTCTTCTTAGTTTAAAGTACTTTTTAAATATTAGTAAATAAAACTATAAATAATTCTATACTTTTTTTAGATCTTTTTTATAGATAGTCTCTAAGTCTTATTTTTATAATTAGCTGAAGTCTTAGGTTTGTATATTATAAATATAATAAGTCCCTTAATCTTATTTTAGTTATATATAAAAATAATTATTCTCAGCCTAGTTTTAAAATACTATTATAACAGGACAGCCAGCTCTTTCCTAAAATCAGATTATATTTAAAATTATTAGGTATTATATAAAAGTATGCTTTTTTTTAGGATATAGGATCCTATATCTATTCTTATCTATATAATAAAGTAGATTAGTACCTTATTATCTAAGATT
The DNA here is from genome assembly GCF_003184745.1 of Aspergillus uvarum CBS 121591. Classification (NCBI taxonomy): domain Eukaryota; kingdom Fungi; phylum Ascomycota; class Eurotiomycetes; order Eurotiales; family Aspergillaceae; genus Aspergillus; species Aspergillus uvarum. The sequence continues at coordinate 15,875 of NW_020291384.1, read as the reverse complement.
TCTTATACTAGCTTTAGATTAATATTAATAGTTAACAGACTATTTACTTTAGCAAATGTTTTATTTATAATACTATAGATTAGGTATTCTAAATTAATAAAAGTATAGATAGTTGTAGTAAGGTCTAAAATAGCCTCTACTAAAAAGAGATATATAACCATATATTTCTTTTTAAAACTTTTCTATTTTCTTTTAGTTTTGTCCAGTAATTCTTATCTAGGTATATAATTTTATACTAGACTTTTTTTTTTTCCAAGTTAATATCTTTATCTGATAAGATATATTATTTTTTTTATTACTAAAGGATAGGTATAGCTGCGGCTATATTTATTAGTTATATAATAGATTTTAAAAAATATTAGCAGATAAAATATCTATTTTACCTATAATAAAAATAGCAATCTACTTTGTATTTTTTTTATATTTTATTAGATATTATCTATTAAGTCTATTTCTAGGGGTTGTTGGTTATTAAGCAGAAGTATTATTTTTCTTACTATATAGCAGCTATTTAAGTAGGCTTTTATTTTATTAGTTTAGGGCTTAGTTTACATCGCGCTGGTGCAGTCCTAGTATAGCTTTTTTTAAAAAAAAAAAATATTTTATTAAGATTGTGGTTTATACGGCGCAGTTAGTTATAGTATTTTTTATATATAGCCTTTTAAATAATTCTAATTAATCTTTTAATAAGCCTTTAGTTTACTGTAGTATTTAATATAGTTTTTTTTTATTTATCCAACCAATTATACCCTCCGGCCTGTAGCAGGGTTTTATTAAAGTTATTTAAGAATTCTTCTAATTTTATTCTTTTTTGCTTTATTATATTAATCTAGTTTAGGACTTTTTATTATATATTAGAGTTTCTAAATACTTTATCTATTACTGCAAGTATATCCTTTAGTTATACTATTTTTATATTTTAAAATTTAATTTAAAAAAAAATCTGTTGTACTGCCCGTCCGTATAGTCTACTATAAATATAGAAAATTTATTCTAATCCAGTAGAATAGCAACTTCTATTTATTATAAGTTTTATATATATATTTAATTTAAATAATTTATAGTTGTACTTATTTTTTTTATTAAATAGTTTTATATTATAATATTAAGGGTGGGGTCTGTAGTTCGGTTTATATAGTTACTATAAAAAATTTTCCTTTAGTTTGCTGTTAGTAGTAGGGGTTATATTATAATACTATAGTTTATTTATCTGCTTTTTAAAAGCTAATTTCTGTTTTACTATTTCTATACAGAGGCTGATTAGTTTCTATAAAAAAGTTGTATATTATTATATATAGCTGCAGACGCTGCAGTCGGCTGCAGTTCTTTCTAATCTATTTATTCTATTATTCTAATATTTCTTTCTATTTTGTTTTATTTTATTTGTATGCCTAGTCGGGCTCCATCTAGGACTTTTTAATAAGCTATTTCTAATATTATAAAACAGATGGATTGTGCTAATCAAAATATATCTTAAAATAAGAAGAAATAGCTGAGGAGCTATTTTATCTGTTTGTACGAAATTCTTTTATATATATACTAAGCTAGTGCTAGTTTAGTACTTAGTATGCAAGGCCTTAGGTGCCAACTGGTGCCTGAAGCCGAGCTCTATAACAGGGCCTTGGTCCCATAACAAAGCCCTTTTCTTTTATTTTTTAGATTTTTATAAAATATAATAATACTTAAACTAAGATAAGCTTTTTAATTAAATTTTTTCTTTTCTTTTAAATCTTAAGATTATATATATTATAAAAAATCAGAAGATTATTCTATACCCAACTTTTTAAAAAAAAGTCCTTTTTTTTTAGGATTAGTAGTAAAAGATAATTTTTTTTAAAATCTATATATAAGTTTAAAAACCACTATTTTACTTCAGTCAGAAGAAGTTATTAATAATATAAAATAATTTTTAAAAATATATATTATCTTTTAATAGAATTTTTTATATCTACTGTACTGTATACCTTTATATTTTATAATATCTAAAAATTAAAAATTTAAAAACTAGTTTTATAACCTACTATTTTTATAAGGATTGTAAAAAGAAAATACTATTAGTTATATTTAAATAAATAATTAATTAGATATTAAATACAAAACTATTATAAATATTTACTTATTTTTTTATTTTTTAAAGATAGATTTTTTTTAATTATTAATTTCTCTAGGCCTTTACAGCCTATAATAAATAGAATTTTTAAAATTAAATTCTATACTTTATAATTAGCTGTTGCCTACTGTTCTAAACTGTTAAATATATTTAATTTAAATAAATAATTAATTTTACTGCTTTATTTTTCTACTAAAAACCAAGTTTTTTTAATTATATATAGATTAAAGAATATTTTTTAAAGCTATTAAACAATATATATATACAGCTGTTATTAAAGTTTTTAGATAATAAATAAATATTAATTATAGTAGACTACTAGACCAGCCCTAATTAAAAAGTATTTTTTACTTTAATTAAATATTTTTTAATAAAAGATATAGATTACTATAAACTTCTACTAGGCTTCCAACTAATATCTAGATCTTATACTAATTAAAATCTAGCTATAATTATTCTATTAGTTTTATATTAATATAATCTGGCCTATTAGTTGTTAGATATAATAATTAATAATACTAGTAATAATAATTTAATATTTAGTATAATCTTATTTAAATTCTAAGTCTAGCTTAGCTAAAGCACCCAGCTTTATAATACTTTAATTAACTCTAATTTTTTAAAAATTATTTAAAGCTAGTATTATATATCTTATTTAACTTATATAATTTAGCTTGTAGTTAATGCTCTTCTATAAAAACTTTAGATTAAGATTTTAAATAATACTGTTAAATCTATATAAAAAATTATAATAAAAGTTTTAAAGTCTTTTCTAATATTTTAAAAACTTTTAAAAAGATATATTCTAAAAACTATTTATAAAAGGCTAATACAGACAGCTTTTACTGTTTATATTAAAAAATACTTATATTAGCCTTTTACAAATAGCTTCTAAAAATCTTTTTTTAATAATAGCTTATTATACTAATTCTTAATTATAGATTTAAAAGATTATATAATTTATAAATATAAGCTTTTAATACTATAAAAAGTTCCAGCTTATCTAATAATTTAAATTTAGATTAGTTTACTATTTTTTTCTGGACTGTAAAACCTACTGAAACTTAATCTATTTTATAATTTATTAAATACTTAATTTTTATTAAATAATTAAAAGTTTTATTTGATACTATAAGTATAGTAATATTAATTATTTTTATTCTACTATAATTAAGTAAAAATAAATAAAGTATTTTTTTAAGCTTCTATACCCCTTTACTTTATATTCTATCTGATCAACCTGCTCTACCTAATCAACCTGCTCTACCTGATCGACCTGTGCTATATATTCCACCTAAAAAATATACTGTACTTTATAAAAGACTTTTATAAAGTCTAATATAAAAAAAATAGTATTTATTATTAAATATACTAATAATATTATACTACTTTTTATACTATTCAAAACAGTAATTATAATAGTATAGAAATTATAAAGACTAGGTTTCTATCTCTATCTAAATATATATAGTATTTAAAAACTTAGATAAGACTGGTTCCCCTATTACTGATAATAATCCATTTTTAGAATTATTTTTAAAATTATCTATATTTTTATTTTTACTAATATAAAAAGTAGTAATTACCTCATCCTTTTCTTACTCCTTAGATATAAAGATAATTCAATCTGGATTAAAATTATTAAAAATATTCTAGTATTTTTTACTAATAGTAAAATAATTAATATACATCTAAAGTATAACTATTTTAATTATATTAAAATAAAAACAGCTCCAGCGATAGTAGCAGATATTTTAAAAACTATTAAATAAATATTTAATACTAATACTATTAGTTGCAACTAAAAGAAAGTCTTTAGCTATTTAGTAGAAGATAAAAAACTAATTATAGTAGGACTTTTAGTAAGCAAAAATATCAGTATGCCTTATAATATCTAAAACAGTATTAGTTTAATTAAAAATATTTTTTTAAATTATATACTTTTAATATTTAGATATATTTTAAGTTTTTTAAATATCTCTGCTGCAGGTAAGAGTCTACAGTATTTACAAATATTATAAAAGATTTTATCCAGATTAGATAATAATATAAAGTTAGATAATAGTATATTAATTACTAAATTCTAACTATAATAAAAATAAAATACTTTTTTAAAAACAGTTTAATACTTATTATACTGGTTAATATTATTATTAAGCTATATATCCTTTTTAAACTTCTTAAGCTTTAATATTAGGTCTAAAATAGTTGTAATTATATAAATATAGCCCTTTATTTAATAAATATAATAATAGTATTTTTAAAGCTTTTAATATATATTCTGTAAGTTTTTAAGAATCTTTTTCTTCCAGGTCTCCTGTTCTTTTACTAGTTGGTTAATTAAGTAATCTAAATAATTAAAAAGATTATTATAAATATTATAGATCTTATAAACAGTAGGCCTACTGTTTTTAGATAGATAAAATATAAAAGAAAAAGGGGTATAAAAGCTTAAAAAAATACTTTATCTATTTCTACTTAATTATAATAAAATAAAAATAATTAATATTACTATACTTACAGTACTAAATAAACCTTTTAATTACTTAATAAAAATTAAATATTTAATAAATTATAAGATATATTAAGTTCCAGCAGATTTTACAGTCCAAAAAAAAATAATAAACTAATCTAAATTTAAATTATTAAATAAGCTAAAACTTTTTATAGTATTAAAAGCTTATATTTACAAATTATACAATCTTCTAAATCTATAATTAAAAATTAGTATAATAAGCTATTACTAAAAAAAGATTTTTAAAAGCTATCTGTAAAAGGCTAATATAAATATTTTTTAATATTGTTGTACAATACCTGTGGCATGCGGCCGCCAGCCCCCCACTCTGACACTGCTATTGTTACTGATTTGTCGGGCTTCCAATCCGGGTTCTTATATTAGTATAAAGCTGACCCCTCTTTTCCAAAATATATATAAGCACTTAAAATCCTTAGGGGATTAGAGATCCCCAAGGATTAGTTTTATAATTAATAGAAGACTATTTTTAACTGCTTTTATCTTATTTAACTAATATATCTACTATATTAAGTAGTTTCTAACAATTTTTAATCCTTCTATTCTTCTGGTTATTTAAGGAAAAGTAGTATGCCTTCTACTAAATCTTTACTAAAATCCCCCTAGAGTACTTTATCTGCTTCAGAACAGAATCATCCTATACAAGCAGATATTTAAAAAGTAAAAGCTACTGTCTACTAATTAAAACAGTTAAAATATTTAAAAAAGCAGGTTCAAATCCTATAAACTAAATATAAAGCTATCAAACCCCTAGCAAGAACAAGTTAATATTATATAAGTTATATCTTATCCTCCAAAAAGAAAAAGGGAGAAATTAAATTTAAAGAAATTCCTATATTCTCCCTTTAATTCAGCCTATAACAAAGAACTAAATGGATTTGTGACCTACAACATACTTTTAAAGGCGCTTTTTAGAAGTACCGAACTAAAAACTGAAAGGTTTTAGCTGCAGTCAGCTATCTAGACTCTACCTATCAGCAGAGGTAGTATTAATATATTAACAAAAAATCACCGGAAGACTGCAGAAGAGCTAAAGAATTATAGGATTATTTTATTTAATATACTTTTTTTCTTATTTAAAACACAGCCATTCTGCAATCTGATACTATAAAACAGCTTAAACAGCCCCATCAGTAAAAAAATTAAGATCTAAAAAAGTTCTACTTTTATTTAAATACTCTAAAATAATACTTTAAGCCAAAATAAGAAAATAAATATACTTTATTTTTCTTTTCTAAGTTAGTACTAGAGCTTAGTTAATATATACATAAACATATATTAAAACTACTGGAAACTTAAAAGAAGATAGTATCTATTACTACTTATTACTGGAATATACTAACCTATAAGAGAAAATAGAAGTTGAATATTTAAAGCTATTCTAATAAGGGCTTTAAAAAACTGAGATTCTTATAACAAAACCACAAGTCTTCTTTATTAAAATCCTATTAAAATAGAAAGAACCATAAGAGGGAAACACTCTATTACTATATATATAATAGTAAATTTTATTTCTCAAATTATTACCCTCAGAAGGGCCGAGGCGGAACTAAAGAAGAACCAATAGAAAAAAAATCCTAATTAAAAAAGTTTCTATACCCTTAACTAAGTAGCCTAAAGTAGGGACTATTACTTATTTTACTATACCTATTCTCTTTTAAAACACCCTCAAAACCCATACGGATTTGGACTCATATGCTGAAGTTAATCTAATTAGCCACTAATTTATCCTGCAGTTCCATTTAAATACAGCTTATCTTACAGCTTTATTAATTATTACTATTAATCACCTCACCTTATCTACTTATAGTGTATAAAAGATTCCTATTACTACTACTAATTTAAAAGGGACTATACAGTTTTTTATAAGACTTTATATAGCTATCAACTAAGATCCAGGACTTTTTAAAAGCCCTATTTTACTTTCCATAACCACCTTAAGGGACCTATATATTTATCTATCTGTATAGAATTGTTAATAGTAGTATAAGATCTAAGTATTAGAGGTCTTAACCCCCTATAAATTTATATAAGCTTACCAAAACCTCACCTACATCCATACTATAATAAAACTTCCTAAAGATATCTAGTTACCTAATAACAAAAACCCTGCAGAAAGTCCGGGAAAACCTATTAACTAAGCAATAATACCTTCAGAACTCTATAATTTTTCTAATATATTTTTTTTAAGCTGTTTGCAACAACTTCCCTTTTATAGCCCCTCTAACTATACTATTAATCTAAAAGAGGGTGAAACCCTGCTATATAGGCCTATTTATCCTTTTTCTTAAGTAGAACTTCAGTTCTTCTATTATTATATTGACAAGAACCTCCGGCTAGAACAGATTCAACCCTTAAAAAGCCCTGTAGGGGCTCCTATTCTTTTTATACCAAAAAAGAATAAAGGTCTTTAATTATATATAGATTATAGGGGACTTAATAAGATTTTAGTTAAGAATCATTACCCTTTACCTTTAATTTTAGAGATCTTAGACAGGATTGCAGGAGCCCAGTACTTTTTAAAATTAAATATCTAAAATATTTATTATTAAATTTATATTAAATAAGGGGATAAATAGAAGACAGCTTTCCAAACCTGTTATAAACATTTTAAATATCTAGTTATACTGTTTGGCTTAACTAATACCCTGGCTATATTTTAATACTACATCCATCTGGCTCTTTATAATATCCTAGATTTTTTTTATATTACTTATTTAAATAATATTCTTATCTTTTCTAAAAACTATTCCTCCCATACTCTTTATTTATATTAGGTATTAGAATGCTTACAAAAAGCAGATCTTTATATTAAACTATTAAAATATATCTTTTTCCAAGACTATATTAAGTTTTTTAGATATGTTATATCTTAAGGTGGTGTTTTAATAAATCTTTAACAAATATTTAATATTTTTAAATAGCCGATCCCAACCACATACTGTAAGATCCAAGTCTTCTTAGGATTCTGTAATTTTTATCGGTACTTTATTAAAAATTATTTCTTAATTACTCTGCTATTAACTTTCCTTCTAAAAGGCGCCTAAAAAAAAAAAAGCCTAGGAAGGTTAAATTTACTACTAAAAAAATAACAGTATTCTAATAACTTTTTTATAGCTTTTAAACTGTGCCTTTACTAAGGTATTTTAACCTATAGAGATAAATCTAAATAGAAACAGATACTTTCTAACAGAGTATGGCAGGAATATTATCCCAGCCAGATAATTAAAAAGTATATTATCCTATTATATTCTAATCTAAAAAATTTAATAGTTCTAAAACTTACTATTCAACCCCAGATCAAAAGCTTTTTGCTATTATTTATTTTTTTAAATATTAGTATTAATATCTTAAAGGGCTATTACATACAGTAGAGATTCTTTTAAACTATTAAAATCTCCAGATATTTATAAAACAGCTGAGACTGAATAGCTATTAGGCTTAATAGTATATATATCTTAGTAGATATAATTTTATTATTCAGTATCAGTCCAGCAGGCGCAACCCTACTAACCCACTATTAAAAATAGAAAAGATTTCAGAAGTCCTATTTAACAAAAAGGTTCTAAAAATAATATAATATTAGATAGCTGATAAATCCTTAACAGATTGTTAACTAGTCCAGATAAAACCCTAGTCTAAATATAATAAGATGTCTTTATAAAAAAGCCCTAAATTTAGTACCCGCATAGCGTTGAGCTCCTAAGAAGATTAAAAGAACTAAAAAGCTGGTATAAAAGCAGCTGACTGGGCTGTCGGAGTAAAAATATTTTATAATTAATATATTAGTATATCAGCAGTATTCTAAACATATAAGTATAAGAACTCCTTATATTCTAAGATTAATAAAAAACTATATTCCCTAATTGGAAGAATCTAAAAAGAAGATATAAAAACATACTATTAAAAACTTACTGTTTTATAAGGCAATCCAGAACTAAAGCACTGGGGAATTAATAAGAATAATCTTATTATTTATAAATACTACTTGTATATTCCTACAGAAGAATGCCTTCGGTAATATTTACTTAGTCTTTATTATAATAACCAGCTAGCAGGCTATTTCAGACAGTTAAAAATAAAAGCCCTTTTTAAACAGAAGTTTTACTAGATAAACCTCTACAAAGATATAGTTACCTATATTAAAAAATATCCGGTCTGTTAGGGGATTATTTTTACTAAGTATAAGTCTTATAGTAAGCTTAAATCCCTACCAATTCTAAATTAACCCTTTAGTAAACTATTTATAGATTTTATTACAGGACTACCCCCTATTATAACAAAAGATAATATTTGGGATTTAATTCTTATTATTATTAATAGGTTTATAAAGTAGTGTTGTTTTCTTCCTATTTTATATACTATTACTGCCCCAGAACTTGCTGAACTTTTTTATAGAAAAATTAAACTATAATATAATCTACTATAAGGTATAGTCTCTAATAAAGGCTCTCTTTTTACTAGTAAATTCTAGTCTTAAATAGTATACTATATCTAGGTTAAACTATAGTTATTAACAGTGTTTTAACCTTAAACTAATAGCCAAACAGAATAGATAAACCAGACTCTTAAGTAATATTTATATTATTTTATTAATAAAAATCAGCTTAATTGGCCGGCTTTACTATCTTCTGTTTAATTTACTTATAATAATACTCTAAATTCTACTACTGGGTATTTGCCTTTCAAAGCCCTTATAGGCTATTTGCCTGATTTTTATCTTTATACTAAGGATATTATACTACAAAAAGGGGTTCCTACAGCTAAAAACCAAATTAATAAATTAGCTATATTGTAAAAAAAGTTATAGAATTACTAGCAAAAAGCTAATAAGACCTAAATAAAATACTACAACAAGAATCATTAACTAATAACCTTTAAAAAGGGTAATTTAGTAAAGCTGTCTACTAGAAATCTAAAGATTAAGACCCTATTTAAAAAGTTAGCCCCCCAGTATATTAGACCCTTAAGGATTCTAGCAGTTATTAGAACCCAGATATATTAAATATCTCTACCTAATTATTACAGTCAAATCTATAACATCTTTTATATATTATTATTAGAATAATAGGAATCTAATGCAGAATCAATAAATAAACTCCACCCCCCAGAACTAGAGAAGAAAGAGAAGTTTAAAGTTAAAAACATTAAAAATAAATAAATCTTTAAAAGCAAATAATATTTTCTAGTTAAATAGAAGGACTGGCTGAGTGAATATAATAAATAAGTACTAAAAAAATCTATAGAAAATACCCAGCAAGCAATATAAAATTATAAAAAGTAAAAAAAAAAGTTGGGACGGCAGAAAAATTCTTATTTCTAAATATAAAAAAAGCAACCAAACTACTATTAAATTACTATATTAAATACAGTTAAAAAATTATATTAATATATTTAATTAAATAAAACACCCCTGCAAATAAGCCGGATCCCTGTTAAAAACCCACCAAACAAAACCAAAGCAAGGTTGTTCCTATTAAAAAATATAAACAGAAAAGGGCCAAGTATTTTTAATTTTCTAAATACAATAACCCTAAGAAGATTTTATATTACTGTATATAGCCTTAACCTTATAGCAGATCCCAGTAAAAAAAGCCTACTTAGTATTAGTTTATAAAATATAACTATTATTACTAAAAAGAAGGTAGAGTATAGTCAGATCTTTAGTAATAGTATAATAACCCGCAACAAACTTATAATAGAAGGGGAGATATAGCTGGAAAATCAGCTTATGCTTTAACTAGAAACCTATAGAAAAATATATCTAAATCTTAGCTTTAGAAGACTTAGTTAATTTATATTTATAGTAATAGGCCAGCTCGGCAGTCTTAAAACCAACCGCAAGCACCAGGATTAACTTATAAACAAAAAGACAAAGCTTAAAAAACCAGTTAAAGTTATTATTACCAGTAATAATAAAAAACTTTTTATACTAACCTAAAATTATTGAGAGTTTGGCAGTATTTCTAAATATACTAACTAATATCTAATCCTAATTAGCTTAATATAACTATTAAAAGGGTGTTAATACTTACCTAGTTACAGATCTAATTATAATTTAAATACTATTTATAAGCTATAAATACAGCTATATTAAAAATATAGCCAGAAAAGAAAAGCTTTCTATTAGTAGAATCAAAATTATAAATAAAGATATAAAAGCAGTACAGATAAAAAAAAGTCTTTAGTATAAAAAAAGTATCAGCTAAACAGCAACAAATAGTAGAAGGTATGGTATTAAATCTTTATTAATTTAAAAAAAAAACAACTTAGATTTGCTGAAAACTGTAATATAAAAGATAAAAACAATACTAAAAATAATATAGAATAAGTATAAATAAAAAGAGAATCAACAGAGAATTAAAATATAAAAAATAATAAAACTGTAATAAACTTTTTTATTTACAAATATAATATATATTAAATTCTAATTAGATTGTTAATAATATATATTCTCTATTTACCACATCTAATATAATATAAAGCAATATAATACTATATTAATAGCCCTGTTATTATAGTAATACTAGCTGTATAGCCTGTTAGAGTATTATTAAATATTTAGATTACCCTTTTCAGCTATATATTAAAGCTATCTCTATCTATACCCCGGACCAGGTGGTCCGGCTTAGCAGAGGAGTATAAATTATTATATAATATCTATAGTATACAGCCGCCAGCCCCCCACTCCAATACTATTATTATTACTAATTTATCAGGCTTCCAATCCAGATTCTTATATTAGTATAAAGCTGACCTCTTTTTTCCAAAATATATATAAGCACTCAAAATCCTTAGAGGATTGGGGATCCCCAAGAATTAGTCTTATAATTAATAGAAGACTACTTCTAACTGCTTTTGCCTTACCTAACCAATGTGTCTACTGCGTCAAGTAGTTCCTGACAAATATAAATAGTAGAAGCTGTCTGTATTAGCTTTTTATAAATAACTTTTAGAATATACCTTTTTAAAAGTTTTTAAAATACTAAAAGAGGCTTTAAAACTTTTATTATAATTTTTTTATATATATTTAACAGTACTGTTGGAGGCCTTAATCCAAAGTTTTTATAAAAAAATATTAAATATAAGCTAAATTATATAAGTAGGACATAATATATAATATTAGCTTTAAATAATCTTTAAAAGATTAGGATTAACTAAAGTATTATAAAGCTGGGTGTTTTAGCTAAGCTGGGCTTAGAGTTTAAATAAGATTATACTAAATATTAAACTATTATTACTAGTATTATTAGTTATTATATCTAATAACTAATAGGCTAGATTATATTTATATAAAACTAATAGAATAATTATAGCTAGATTTTTATTAGTATAAAATCTAGATACCGGTCGGAAGCCTAATAAAACTTTATAGTAATCTATATCTTTTATTAAAAAATATCTAATTAAAGTAAGAAATACTTTTTAATTAGAACTAATCCAGCAGTTTATTATAATTAATATTTCTTTATTATTTAAAAACTTTAATAACAGCTGTATATATATATTTTTTAATAATTTTAAAAAATATTTTTTAATCTCTACTTAATTAAAAGGACTTAGTTTTCAGCAGAAAAATAAAGCAGTAAGATTAATTATCTATTTAAATTAAATATACTTAACAGTTCAGAATAGTAGGTGATAGGTAATTATAAAGTATAGAATTTAATTCTAAAACTTTTATTTATTATAAATTATAAAGGCCTAAAAAAATTAATAATTAAAAAAAATGTATTTTTAAAAAATAAAAGAATAAGTAAATACCTGTAATAGTCCTTTACTTAGTATCTAACTAATTATTTATTTAGATATAACTAATAATATTTTTTATAACCCTTATAAAAATAGTAGCTTATAGAACTAGTTTCTAAATTTTTAATTCCCAGATATTATAAGATATAAAGATATACAGTATAGTAGATATAAGGGGTTCTATTAGAAAATAATATACTTTTTTGAAAGCTATTTTATATTATTAATAACTTCTCCCGACTGAAGTAAAATGGTAGTTTTTAAGCCTATATATAGACTTTAAAAAAGATTATCTTCTGCTACTAATCCTAAAAAATAAGAACTTTTTTTTAGAGAGTTGGATATAGGATAATCTTCCAATTCTTTGCAAGATATATAATCTTAAGATTTAAAGGGGAAGAAAAGATCTGGCTTAAAAAACTTATTTTAGTTTAAATATTTAACAAACAGAAGAAGAGGGCTTAATAGTATTATCTAAAAATAAGCTAGATAAATATAATTAACTTATAATTCTAAAACTACTCTGTAAGTAATAGATATAAAAAAATAAAAACAGAAAACTTTATAAAGGCAGTTTATTTTATTTTAAAATATATTTTTATATAAATATAATCTATTATATTTTAATAGACAGCTAAAACGCCCGCCGCACCTTATCTATTTTATTAAATCTAGTAAGTAAAAAATTATATTTAAAGTCTAAAATTATAAATGTTTAGAACCAACTAAATAAAATAAATCAAAAATCTTATTCTTATATTTAGAAAAGGCTTTTACAGAACCTACTATAAAAAATATAATATCTAATATTAAATTAAATAATTATTAAAAAGTATATTTGCGGAGAAAGACTAAGAAAGTAGTATAATATAAAATCTTAAATAAATTTAGATTAACAGAATATTTAGAATTATTAGGGTTAAAAGAATCAGAAGAGTTAATTAGATTAATAAAGTAATTAAAATTAGTAGTATTAAAAAGATTAATTAAATTAATAAAATAATTAAGATTATTAGGATTAAAAAGGTTAATTAGATTAGATATAAAGATTTATACTGTAATATACACAGTCTAAACAAAGCAGTAATTATATATCTTTATATATATTTTTTACTATAAAAGTAATAATTTTATTAAAAGCTGGAATTTATTAGCACTACCAGAAATCTTATATTATTTTTTAAAGATAGAGATAAAGAAGATAGTAATACTTTATTTAGTTATTTTTATTTAATTTAAAAAGCTTTTTTTATATACTTTTAGATAACAGTTAAAATGGTTAGATTAATAATCTATTAATCTAAATATATTTTAATTATACTAAAGCTAAAAAAGATATAGTAGATAGATCTTAGTACTAAAAACAGTTAAAATAGTTAATTATCTAATTTTTAGCTATACTACAGTTAGATATAAAAATTTCCTTAATCTGGCTATAACCTGGCGGTTAGTCATAAAAGTTCCAATTAACCTAACCTGACCTGGCCGTTAGCCACTCTAGAAATAATTATTCTCAGCCCGGTTTTAGAATACTATTATAATAGGACAGCCAGCTTTTTCCTAGGATTAGGTTATATCTAAGATTATTAGGTATTATATAAAAGTACACTTCTTTTTTAGTATAGGATCCTATATCTATTCTTATCTGTATAATAGAGTGGATTAGTATTTTATTATCTAAGATTTTTTATACCAGCCTTAGATTAATACTAATAGTTAACAGGCTATTTGCTTTAGTAAAAGTTTTACTTATAATACTATAGATTAGATATTCTAAGTTAATAAAAATATAGGTAATTACAGTAAGATCTAAAATAGCCTTTATTTAAAAAAGGCGTATAACTATATGTTTTTTTTTAGAACTTTTTTATTTTTTTTTAGTTTTGTCCAGTAATTCTTATTTAAATATATAATTTTATACTAGACTTTCATTTTTTCTAAGTTGGAGTCTTTATCTAATAAGATATATTATTTTTTTTATGACTAAAGGGTGGGTATAGCTGCAGTTATACTTATTAGTTATACAGTAGATTTTAAAAAATATTGTTACAGGACAGATGGATTGTGCTAATCAAAACATGCCTTAAAACAAAAAGAAATAGCTGAGAAGCTATTTCACCTGTTTGTATAAAATTCTTTTATATATATACTAAGCTAGTGCTAGTTTAGTACTTAGTATATAAGACTTTAGATACTAACTGGTATCTAAAGCCGAGCTTTATAATAAGACTTTAATCCTATAATAAAAGCCTTCTTTTTTTTTTTTAGTATTTTTTATAGCTTTTATTTATACAAACAGCTGTTTAAGATCCAGAGTAACAGTTTTATACTTTAGCCTTTTTTAAATAATATTATAGCTGGTTAGTAGGCAGTATATATATAAATAGGGCCTGTATTATTTATTATAGTACTTTTTTTTATATAAACCCTTTTTATTCAGTAAATATAGTAATTTTTTAGTAAATAAAATCTCTTCTTTCCGTATATTCCCCTTTTTATCTAGTAAACACAGTAATTCCCTAGTAAATAGAATTTTTTTTTGTACTATTTATACAACTGGTTTTAGGGGTGTAGTTAGGCTTAGCCTTTAATATTATATAGAATATATAAAGTACTATATAAAAAGGCTACCCCCCCCTTTTTAGCTTTTTTTTTTTTTTTTTATATATCTTCTTTTTTTTTATTACCAATCTATTTTTTTTTTGCCTATATAATTTCTGTTATTTCTTCTGTTTATTAATATTATACCTTCTTCTTTTGATGCTGGGGCTGGTAAGCCTAAATATTTAGATAATATACTAATTTTTATCTGCTATAATTTTTTTTAGATTTTTTTTATTTTTACTAACTGTAATTTACTTTTTATATCTATATAATATATAATTATTTATAACCCTTATACTGGCAATACAGAATACTAGATTACTATATAACTAATAGTATATAAAAATAAAGCTTTATTCTAACTTTACTATATTCCAGACTAGTAGTATGTTTGGTGTTTTTTTTACTATAAATTTAAAATAAAGGTTGGTGCTTTTACTGTGGCTTAAATAAAAAAATCTAATAATATTTTTATATAAAATACTAATAAAGTTAGATGTATACCGGGCGCCTTTTTTATATTAATAGTCTTCTAATTGTATTCTATGATTTGGTAATGCTATATTATTATAAGTATAATAATTAAATAAAGTTCTAGCAGACTGTATAGCTGTTTAAATAGTAGAATAGGGCTTATATAAACTGTAAGTTTAAAAATTATAGTATATATTATAGCTATTATAACCCGGACGAGCCTAAATATAAGCCCGCAGCTATTACTACTCTCTTTTAAAATATTATTAAAAAATTAGTAGATTAAATTAGTATATAAGCTGGATTTAATATAGTAGTATTTAGTTTTTTTATTAAATTAAATACAGCTCTTTTTAGTTAGTTTTAAAAAATTAAAAGAGGCTTTCTTCTTTTTTTTTTTTT